>NC_086229.1:43559447-43826947 GCF_036321145.2 Pelmatolapia mariae | reverse complement strand
TAAGTTTGATGTGTCACATGGCCCTCTTCCTATTGAAAAAACAAAAGTTGTATCCAAGATGGCCGACTTCTAAATGGCCACCATGGTCACCACCCATCTTGAGGAGTTTGCCCCCTCACATATACTAATGTACCACAAACATGACTTTAATATCACCAACCATTCCCATGTTATTACGGTGTATCCATATAAATGGCCCACCCTGTATATACCACTGGCCTGAGAGAACGAGGTGGCACATATGGGTGCAGCAGCTCAGACAAATTAAATGGGGCACAATTATTAAGGATAAATAAAGGGATTTTAAAATGGATTGATAAATGAACTGGAATCCGGCGAAGGAAAGCTAAAATTGGAGTGATGTACTTTTGCTTACCAGATGAAAATTGGACAGTCACGTTTTGCACCAGCTGTAGACGAGCAATGGAGGCCTGCCTGATTCTGATAAAGAGTGCATTGCATTGCTGTAATCATGCAGTAATCAAGAGGTTATAAAAGCCTGTATTAAGGTTGTGTTTGGACAGAAGAGGCTTGATCTTTGACAGTCATTTGGAAAAAGATGGATTTTACTCACCAAAGTTAAACAAAAGTAGACTGGAGGAAATTGTTGCCTGGTCTGATTAGTCATTGAGAATTCCTGTTGTAGAATTCAGATGGTAGAGTCATAATTCCTGTGTAAACCACATGGAACCATAGATCCATCCTGCCCTGTATCAACAGTTCAGGATAGTGGATATTTTCTTGACACATTTTGGGCTGGTTTCTTGAACATGACAATGAGTTCACTGTACTCAAATAGCCTTCACAGTCACCAGATCTCAATCTAATAGAGCACCTTTGGGAAGTGGTAGAACAGAAGACTGACAACATGGATGCAGACGACAAATATTCAGCCACTGTCTAATGTTATCATGTCAATATGACCAAAAACTCCAAGCAGCTTGAATCTATGGCATGAAGAATTAAGACAGTTCTGAAGACAAAAGGGGGTAAAAATCAAGTACTACCAAGGTATGCCTAATAAAGTGGCTGATGAGTGTATATTAACAGGACAACCCCCACCTTAGTCCTCATGGCGAACATGTAACCATATGTAAATACTGCCAAATATATAAAGACCAAAAAGGCAGTTGGTACAGATGACGTACCCGTGGAGGTATTAAATTTCACCTGTGCCAACTACCCTTAAAAACTATGTTGTTATTATTATTGAGCTGCTCTGCAACATTTTCTGCCAAGATGGTGGTGAAGATGATACATTTCAAGTGACAGTTGGAATGTGGGCGGAGGAATGTTGTGAAGAGAGAGGTTCCTCCTTATATAACAATAGGTGTGAGGACAAGTTCTCTTTGTCTGACACGGTGAGTGAACTCCTGTCTGCAGGTAAGAGAGGCTTCGGAACAAAGTCTAGTTTGTTTAATTGTAGTGCTGTGGTGCGCTCGAGATCTTTTCAACTTGTATCTTTGTTTTTGTGTTAATGAAGCACGTCACTGACTCAGTGTATGTCATCTTTAGGAAAAGCAACCATCCTCTCTGTCTGAATCTGACTGCATAGCTGACTATCTCTTGCTCCACTGCTTTAAAGGAGACACCATATATCAACCAAAGTAATTCCAAAAAAGGTAAAGTAGGAGACATATTCCTTGTACTTGTTCCTCAAGTATACTTGTGCTGTTTCAGGTTTAGATTTCCAGTCAGACTGCAGCTTTACCTCTGTTGCATTTGCTCATTCTAATTTGCATAATATGTCTTGGTGCTCTTGTGACTGGGATATTTTTTTTTTAGTATTTCCTGCAGTAACTGTAACAGCTTGTTGCACTCTTCATTGTGGCGTCTATTATTTTCATGTTTGTAAATATTTCTTAATACAGAAATCTACATTAAAAGCTTACCTGTTCCCACAGTTCACTTTACGTTCTTGCTGTTCAACAATAAAAAGACTTATTAAGACTGGGAGGTATGAGTTTCACAACCTACACCTTTTTCAGAAATGAAGACTAACCTGATACACATTTCTTCACTGACAGCGAAACAGTTTGGCATTCACCTCTGCACACATAATGGCACAACAAGGAAAGAAGATGGAAGACAGACAATTCTGCTGTGCTATCTGTCTGGATCTACTCAAGGATCCGGTGACTATTCCCTGTGGACACAACTACTGTATGAGCTGTATTGAAAACTACTGGGAAGCAGAGAACGTAAAAGGAATCCACAGCTGTCCTCAGTGCAGACAGGCTTTCACACCGAGGCCTATCCTGGTGAAAAACACCATGTTAGCAGAGTTAGTAGAGAAAATGAAATACCTCCAGCCCGTCTATGATTCCCCTGCTTTTGAAAAGCACAAGCTGGTAGATTTTTCGAAGGTGTTGAAAGTGAACACCTGTTCAGTTCACAATGAGGTGATGAAGGTGTTTTGCCGCACTGATCAAATGTGTGTCTGTTGTCTCTGCTGGATAAATAAACATAGAGGACATGAAACAGTTCCAGTTGAAAAAGAAAGGACAGACAAAGAGAAAGACCTGGAGGTAATTCTGAAAGAAGTCCAGCGGAGAATCCAGACCAGAAAGAAGGAAGAAGGAGTACTTGAGAAAGAGATAGAGGGGATCAAACTGTCTGCTGATACAGCAGTGAAGGACATTGAGATGACTGCTGATGAGCTGGTGAGTTTCATCAAAGAAAACGCCTCAACTTTAAAGCAGCAGATCAGATCCCAGCAGAAAGATGAAATAAGTCGAGTCAAAGAGCTTCAGAAGAAGCTGGAGCAGGAGATCACTGAGCTGAGAAGGAAAGAAGAGGAGCTGAAGCAGCTTTCAGGCACAGAGGACCACACCGAATTTCTTCTCAGTTACTCCATGATGTCAAAACTCAGTGAAAATACAGACTCACCAAGCTTTAAAATCTGTCAGGTTAAGTACTTTGAGAGTCTTCAAACGGTGATATCAGAAGCCAGAGATAAACTCAAAGCATTTCTGTGTGATGAACTGTGGAAGATCATTCTGACAGTGAGGTCAGTGGATGTTTTGTTGCCACAAAGTGATCCTAAGACCAGAGATGAGTTTTTAAAACATTCATGTCAACTCACGCTGGATCCAGATACAGTTCACAGAAAACTCTTCCTGTCTAATCAGAACAGAACAGTTACAGACATGCTTCAAGATCCAGATAATTCCTGTCTTAAGAACAGCGACAGGTTTTCCATCCAGCAGCAGGTCCTGAGTAAAGAGAGTCTGACTGGACCTTGTTACTGGGAAGTGGAGTGGAAAGGGAAAGGAGTTTCAGTAGCTGTAACATATAAGAATGAGAATAAACTGGATCAAACTGCATTTGGAAGCAATAATAATTCTTGGGCATTAGATTGTTACAAGGACAGTTATAAATTCAGACACAACAACGTGACAACTCGCCTCTTAGGTCCTTCTTCCTCTAAAATTGGAGTCTATATGAATCCCAGAGCAGGTATTCTGTGCTTCTACAGCCTCTCTCACTTCATGGCCCTCCTCCACAGAGTCCAGACCACATTCACTGAGCCGCTCTATGCTGGACTGTGGATTTGGGGGGGGTATTTTACTTCAACCACTGCTACATTAAATGAGATACAGTAAAATACTGTTTAACTGATTTTGCCTTTATTTGTTATATTTTTTCTATGATGTAATATCAACAGTTTGTATGGGTGCTTGAAAATACTTGGATTTTAATATTCTCTTTTCAAGGTTTGAAAAGTGCTTGAATTTCAGATGTGGACCTTAAAACTACTTGAAACTGTAACTGTATTTCATTCACAACAAATCACTATCTGATTGAATAGTTTTTTGTTTGTTTGTTTGTTTGTTTGTTTGTTTGTTGGTTTGTTTGTTTGTTTTATCAGATAGAGCAATAAAATGAGTCGCAAATTCTAAAAACAACATTTCTCCACCTGGGCTGCCTTACACCTCTGCATGTCTGTTTCAGTGTGTGACACCCGCCCCGAACAGTCAGGAATGCGTGCAATAACAAGCCTGGAGGTTGCAGTTTTTAATGAGCGTTTGCTGGAAAACGACAAATACAAATCATGGATAAGACAACGACTAAATCCACCAGAAAGGTCTGCAAAATGATTTACACCTTTTCAGAATGGGGGCGTTTGGGAGTTACACATGCTAATTTTTAAAATTATTACCATTTTTTTGCTAGCTAGCAAACTCACAGGATAAACTATTGAAATGCATTGCGCGTGATGCAATATGGCAACGCTAGTATAGCAGTTAGTTATGGTATGGTAATTTATGAAATATGCTGTGAACTTAGCTAACATTACATAGCAGTAGCAGTAATGTGAGTTACTTCACTCAAGTGAAAGCTTTAAACGTTAGCCCGATACATAGCTAGCCAACTTAAGGCTTTCTGATTAAAGGCTAAAAGCGAAGTTGTCACCAAGTAAATATAATACTGTTTATATTTTTATGTATTGTTGCAGCTTTTTCAAATATTATCTTGGTGCCTTTGGCAACACTTTAGGGGGGATAATAATGATAATATGAGGGACTGATCCATATGGGCACAAAGAACAGCCACTTTTTTGTGCTACTGAGGTTCCCTGACTTTCACTCAAAATTTGTTCTCATGAGCACCTACACATTAGACACCTTAAACATTAGAAATGGCTTTAAACTCACATTGAGGCCTGTGGGACACTATTACCAACTGACACAATATACAAATTTATATGTGTTTTCATATATGAATATTTCATACTTTAAGGCTGCCTGTTTATTTAAGGGAGATGAACAATACATTATAATTGTACATAATAATATCACAGATGATAGATTAAATAAATAGGTTTTAGATAGATGCTTGTGCGTTCTTAGTCTTATATGTTGAATTGAACTGAGTATGTCATCTGTTCAAAGCCTCTCCCAGTCAGTGCTGTTCTCCATGCCTGTCTTACTGTACATGATGTTATTAGTACAAACACTTTAAAGGTGGTAATTTAGGACTTTAACAATAATACAGACAGCGATGTAGTCAGATATCTTACAGTTAGTTTTATTTTTTGTGTCATATAGGAAAAAAGCATTAATATCTGATGAGAAGACTTATTAATTTGAACTTACCGTGTATTGTTTTGTGGTATTTGGTGCAGTTTTCTTGTTTTGTGGGGTTGTTTTTTATTTTCATTAGGAGATGAATACCTCTAACAAGTTGTTTTTTCACATTTGCACATCTTAATTTTTAAGTAAAATGTGTGTTTTGAGTTTATACACTATAGGCAACCTTTTCCTTTTGCAGTATTTTTTGTGTGGTGCATTTTTCTATGTTTTAACAAAAGGGGAACAAAGGCGTTTAAGTCAACCTAGGATGATTTGTTTTAATTTTCACATGGTCTTACTGAGGTGATGCGAAGTGAAACATGCATTCTTTTTTGGGTAATGTGTTGGAAAAAGCTTTAAAATGGACCTTGAAAATACTTAAAAAGTGTTTGAGTTTGACCCTGGAAAAGGTGTATAATATAAAATGGTTTGTATAGTCTTCAAAAATGCTGACTTATTTTAAAGTCTGTATGGAATCTGACAAAGTCTATAATGGAATAGAAAGATTGCTTTGGTGGTGTGAAAAAGTGAATTAATACCATAAATAAAGATACGTAATTTTAAAGCCATTCTAAAGAATTTGTGTGCAGTCATTATAGGAACTGAACTGAATAACTGAAGTGAGTACATAGATTTTAATACTCATTTATTTATCAGTTTACTGGATTTATTTATGACTTACTACCAGAGGTGGGACCAAGTCATTGTTTTGCAAGTCTCAAGTAAGTCTCAAGTCTTTATCCTCAAGTCACAAGTCAAGTCTCAAGTAAAGTCAAGCAAGTCAGAGTCAAGTCGTAAGTCAAGACAGACAACTTTCAAGTCAAGTCCCAAGTCCGAAACTTTGAATTTCAAGTCCTTTCAAGTCTTTTTTTTAAAAACAATGTTGCAGTTATATGTTAGATGTAAATAATAGACCATGTGTTCTTTTTTAAATCTGTATTTATCTCATCACCTGATGAAACAAGTAACTTACAAAATATGCACAAACTAATTCTGAAATTGCACCTTTATAATGTACAGCTCAATTAAACTTTGCTGCAAGAATAGTCTTCCTCTAAATTACAAATTCACAGAATAAACATTCAGTGAAAAATGCAAAAGCAGAACTTCCTGTTGAAACAAAAAGTGCTGAGATTTCCTTATGTACAAAACAATGAACCATCGCAGTAAATTTAGTGCAGTGTGATTAGCTTGTCCTCTCTCTCTCATCTAGTCTCTGTGAGAACAGGTGTGAACATGTGTGTTTGTATGTGTCCATGTGTGAGTGACAGAGGAAAAAAAACATTATATATGTATATATATATATATGTATATATATATATATATATATATAAATGAACAATGAACAAGAATGTGCACTTTAAGTTATTTCAGTTAACTATTCTGCATTGCATTTGCAAAAGACCAAATTGGCCAAAAGTCTGTCAGTCATTTGTGCACGATGAGGCCGTAGAATGATGCCACCATAGCTGAAAACTCGCTCCACAGGAGCACTACATGCAGGTACTGCTAAAACTCTGGTGGCCACATGAAACAGAGAAAGAAGAGTTTGCATGTTCATTGCCCAGAACAAGAGGGCGTTCTGTCCATCAGCAATATCCAGGTAGTGACTTAGCTGTAGAGCTGGTCTCTTCCCCACATCCTTCTTCTGCCTCTTACAGTAAGCAGCAAAGAGTCCTCCATCTTCACAGGCCTCTTGGTGTTCCTCACGAGGAGTCACAGGTTGCTCTGACTTTGCAGGATCTGCCGCATCTTGCAGGATCAGATCTGGCAAAACAAATTAACAACAGCAAAAGAGCCTTTATTACAATTTTAGACAAAAATACAGAAAAAATATACACTATATTCAATCTTTACCTTTAACTTTTTGTGTCACCTCTGTCTTTATGTCACAACTGCCCAACACATGGTGTTCCACCCACAACAGAGAAAATGCTGGATCCAAAGCAGCTGCTTTAAGGTACACTGGATCTGAAAAGGGGGCAGTGATCCCATCTTCTGCTCTAGCCATTCGCACACTGATAAAGATTCCAAGAAATCTTTTGTTCAAAGATGCTTGGAGGCTCCTGACCAGACCATTCAGGAAACGGACTTGAGGCTTCAGTTTCTCAAGGTGGTGATTGAGGGAGAGCACGGGTGGAACAACAGCACTGATCGTGACTATTTTCTCACCTTGTGTCAAATCTGTTGCTTCTCCAAAAGGCTTCAAGATGTCCACCATCTCCTTTAACAGGTTCCACTCTCGTGTTGTGAATAATAACTCCTTGTGCCCAGCCATTTCAAGAACAGCACAGAGTTTTAGATGTTCACATTGGAGAACTGCCTTTACTTGTCTCAGTGTTGAATTCCATCTTGTGATTGCAGCAGCAGGGATCCCTTTCTGTTCACCAAATTCAGCTTCAAACACATCTTTGAATGTTGTGCTTGTGTGCAGTAGAGAGCTGAGCTTAGATGAATTTGAAAGTGAAGGAGATGCCACTTTGGTCTCTGACAAACCATCTCTCACCACCAGCTGAAGCGTGTGCGCAAAACACTGCAGGCGCTGTGTCTTTGCCATAGCAGCACCTACTGTTTCCTGATCTTCCAAGGTTAAGTCGTGCCAGAGCTCTGGGTCGTCAAGATGATCACCATCATCATCATGTTCCTCACCTTGCTCAGTGGGGAAGCACACAGTGAATGCTTTCCGCATATTGGCAGCATGATCACTAATAATATAGTCTAGTTTATCTTTGATGTTGTATTCGTCACATATAGCTTCAAATTTCTCACAGATTGTTTCACCAGTGTGTAATCCTTTGAAGCGGTCAAAGGCCAGCAGTTTGGATTTTAGCTGCATCCTCTCTGTCTCTTTCTGTATCCAGTGCACAGTGATACCAAGGAAACCCCTCATCCTTCGGTCTGACCAAATGTCCACAGTGACTGAAACATGATCAGTCTCGCTCAACTGAGTTTTTAACATTGAACGTTTCTCAGCAGCGAGGTTCTCTGTTTTTGATATAATTGTTCTGCGACATACCGGGCTGTATTTTCTGTCAACTACCGTCAGAAAGTGTCGAAAATTCTTGTTTTCCACAATAGAAAGGGGCAGGTTGCCACCAATAATCAAGTCACTTAATAATGCATTCGTGATAGCTTTCTGCTGTGGATGAGTCATGCTGTACTGTCCGGCACAAGTGTCCATAAACTGTGATATGGAAGGCTGTTGAGGTTCATTTGTGATCCTCTTTTTCATCTGGTATTCTTCAAATCTGATAGAGGTAAGCATATTAGACTCATGTCAGAAATTCCATTACAGCCATTCATGAATTGCATTTGACTTTAAGTTGATCCTAATAATCCTAAATAAATATTAACACTTAAACCCTCATAGTTTTCAGACAATAAAAAATATAAATAAAAAAAATATAAAAATTATTTATTAAAACACTTTTCTCAAAACTGCATACAGTTCTAATAAGCAATGTTAAGCATCCCTGTTAAGAATAACTGACCTTTGCAAATAAACAACAGCTAATAACATAAGATCAAAGTATTTTATTTGATGTATTGACATAAATGACAGAAGAAAAAGGCCATGTATAGCAGGACTACTCAATTACACACTAAGGTGGGCCAGATTTTCTAACCAAAAAATATTTCGCTGGCTCAGACATGCAAAAGTTAAACACGACCATACACTAATTGCAGATTAAACACAGTGATTTTGAATTGTGATGTGATGGTAAAATAAATATTTGTCAGTCTAAACTGGGTTAAATCTACGGGGTTAATGATGGGGAGGAGACGGAGAGAAACTCTCTTCCCTGAGTTTTTGTTTTTGTTTTTTTAAAATCTGGTTAATTTGATTGGCTGTGCCACAGCTCATGCTCACATACATACCGAGTGTGGTAAGAATGAATGAATGAATAAAGTGAATTAATGATCCACACTTTTTATATAATATGTATGTTAAATTTTAGATTTGGGTAAAATATCAAGTCTTTTCAAGTAAACAGGTTCAAGTCCAATTCAAGTCCCAAGTCACTGGTGTAAAAGTCCAAGTCAAGTCACAAGTCTTACAACCTTTTTTCAAGTCAAGTCTAAAGTCATAAAATTAATGACTCGAGTCTGACTCGAGTCCAAGTCATGTGACTCGAGTCCACACCTCTGCTTACTACTATTTAAATGAGTCTTTTTTTCCCCCTTATAACTACCTTACTCATGGTAGAATTTCACAGAGGTGCCAGAAACATTCCTCAGAGATTTTGATCCATATTGACATGAGAGCATCACACAGTTGCTTCAGAATCACATCTATTGGCGACTGTCAAGCCTTTGAACCGAAAAAAACAAAAAACAAAACAAAAATATGTCCTCTAAAGTAGACTTGGTACTTCTCATTATATGCCTCAGATAACAAGGTATAGCAACTCCAGAAGTCCTCAAGCCAAATTATGTGTTCCACATCTTCTTGGGGGATCCTGAGATGTTCCCATGCTTGGGATCTTATTTATAAATGTACGTTATACTGAAAACGAGGCCAGGAACAGACCTGAGCCACTTCACATGCATAATTCAAATATATAGAAAAAAAGTTGATGGGGTTACGGAACAAAAAATGTATGACACACTTGTATGAATCCTGAAATGCACAGTGACAGGTTTTTCTTGTCTGAGGCTTTTTAAAACTATTATCATTTTTGTACTCATAGTAAAACAAAACTGCGATGAAAAGCAAGGGAAAAACTGGGGAATGCAGACGGTCAGGGTAAAAACATCCACAATATTTTCAAAAGGGAAGACAAGTAGTCACTCTAGTGCATTATGTGTATTAAGTTTTTCCCAGAAGGCATCACCTCTCCCATTTTTAATTTTCCATAAACTGAAATTCGTTTAATATGGCAAACACCTTATTATAGCCTTCATAGGCTATAATAGTTTAAGATCACATGCCTTTAAAAAGCCAAATTTGTACAAAAATATGGATTCATTGTCATTTTCTGTCAGGTAGTCAAACTGTTCTAATGGCAAAAGCAAAAAAAACTTTCCCTTTTTGAATGGGGATGGGTTGTTGAACTGCAAAAACAGGGTCTCTCGCAGCATACCAATGCAGCTGAGGTGGGACGCAGTAAGACAGTCATTTGGAATTTCTTTAACAAATGTCTTAAATGATCCTGAGGGTTTGTCAATTGGAAGGCAAAAGAAAAAAAAAGTCACCAGCACTGAATTGGCTGTCCATAAAGACACTGGACAATCATCAACCCAAATTAAGGCCGTTACCAGATTCCGTCTGATAACCATCAGACGGAATCTGAGACTGAAGGGCTTCAAATACAAAAAAAACTATTCAAAGGCCTTGTCTCCTTGAATACCACAGAACTGACCGTTTGGACTTCGCAAGAGAGCACCAAACGTGGATCATCGAAAGGTGGAAGAAAGTTTTATTCTCTGATGAGAAAAAACTTTAACCTTGATGGTCCTGATGGTTTCCAACATTACTGGCATAACAAGAAGACCCCACCTGAGATGTTTTCTATGTGCCAGAGCATTATGGTGGTGCCACCATAATGGTCTGGGGTGCTTTTTCTTCAGTGGAACAATGGAGCTTCAGGAGGTGCAGGGGTGTCCAGACTTAGCAGAGAGCATCTTTGGCTACGTTCACACTGCAGGCGAAAGCGCATCAAATCCGATTTTTTTTTACCCTATGCGGCCCATATCCGATCACGGTATGACAGTGTGAACGGCACAAATCCGATATTTTCAAATCCGATCTGGGTCACTTTCGTATGTGGTACTGAATCCGATACATATCCGATGTTTTAGAAAGCGACTGCTGTTTAAACAGTCAGGTCGCATAAAAACCGTCTTTTACGTCACTGACACAAGACAGACGCCAATTATCAGCGCTGGAGAAGCGCTCAAGAAGACATCGCGAACGCTTCCTGGCCGTCCAGTGTAGATGTTAGTGAAACTGTTGGGAAGACAACGTTGGAGAAACGTGAACATTTTATTTATACTGTATAATCTGCAGATTCTGACAGAAATCTGCAACTATCCTTTGATGCACCGCTCCTCTCTAAAAACAGCGATAAGGATCATTATTAGGTTATTTACGTTATTATGTAAATAACAAAATAACTTAAAGCAAAAATTGGGAAACGTGAAGTCCGAAGTCTTTATATTAAGGGCCATCAGTCAAACAATATTCTTTGGTCTGGGTCTAAACAGAGCGCGTTGTGTGTGACATCTTCTTTTGCGCATGCGGGCCGCTTTGAGCATTAACACTAGAGAGCGTTTGCTGTCGCATTTTATTTGTAGTGTGAACAAGCAGACAAAAAAATCGGACTTGATCAAAAAATCGGAATTGAGCATTAAGACCTGCAGTGTGAACGTAGCATTAGTGACTGTGGACCTTCGTCTGTGTGATAAAAACTGGGTACCAATAAATTGTAAGGGCTGCAGTGGTCAACTAACCAGTCAGTGAGTGACAAACTAGAAGCCCGGAACATTCAGTAATGCTCTTACTGTTGTAGAAAAACATGTTTAATACTTTTTGGATACAAAAACATCTGCCTGCCCTGGTTAAAATCTTATTGTAGTAATGGGATTTCAACCCACATGTGTGAGGAGCCTAGAGTCTTAACCCAGATACTTAGACCACACAACCACACTACCGATACAGCAGCAAAATATTAGAGCTTGAAAAGGTGCAATACAAAGTGGAACAAGTCTCCCCAACTTTATAGACAGTACATGTGCATAACATCCCAAAGTGTACATCAACCCTGATTACCAATGGGCTCTTGGCTCAGCATCATCATTGTCGATATGCAGCTTGTCAATATCACCGATCAACAGGCAGGATTACCATTCACAGAGAGTCAAGGAATGGTTGCAATCACTGCATTGTAAGATGGCGAAAGACGTACCCTTAATGCACCCTCCCTTGGTTCAAAGATGGTCATTTGATTTTCACATAAACACCCACCTTGACTCCCCGCTCAAACTAGCAGGCCTGCTTGTGTACATCCTCGTCACTGAAAACTGTATAGTCCTGATCTGAACAGTTAGCTGTTTTATACCATGTGCTTAGCCAGAAGTTTGTTGCCTAACCTGATGTTTGACTTGAGCCAACAACTTTCCCCATTTAATCCAGTGTGGGATTAACACAAAGAACACATTGGCTTTTGACCACATTAAAGGCATATTCCCATACCGGGAGTTGAACCCGGGCCGCCTGGGTGAAAACCAGGAATCCTAACCGCTAGACCATATGGGACTGGTTAGGCAGCGTGCCACTGTCACTGCCGTGCTCCTGGGTGAGAACCAGGAATTCTACCCGCTAGACCATACGGGACTGCTCCACTGTCATGAAATCAAGGACAGTCTTGTCACTCTGCAGCCTTGGTGAGACCAACATAGCAGCACCTTAATCAATTCTCCAGCGGTTGCAGGTTCTGGTCAAAAGCATTTTACAAGGGAGTGGACTGGAGTTGAAACACACTTGAGTGGCATGCGGGGAAGTCCACTAACCAGTCAGTGATGAGACCGTGAATAAAAAGACACGAAATACATGCAAGTTGTAAATGACTTTACAGCACCTGACTAATGTGGTTTGAAAGAATTGCTCTTGATGAGTTTCCTGCATGTTTGGACTTGACAGACATTCTATAACAGATTTGATTTCCACTGCAGCCCTTACAATTTATTGGAAAGGCATGGAAGAAATAGAGAGAACTCTGCCGCTTGAACACTATGGCAGCAGTGGGATTCGAACCCACGCCTCCAAAGAGACTGGAGCCTTAATCCAGCACCTTAGACCGCTCGGTCATGCTACCATTGCGAGTAAGAACCTCATCACAAAAATCTAGACAGCAAAACTTGAAAACGTGCAGCACAAAATAGAAGCCCAGAACATTCAGTAATGCTCTTACTGTTGTAGAAAAACATGTTTAATACTTGCCTGAGTGTTTTTGGATACAATAGCATCTGACTGCCCTGGTTAAACTCTTATTGCAGCAATAGGATTTCAACCCACATGTGTGAGGAGCCTGGAGTCTTAACCCAGATCCTTAGACCACACAACCTAACACCTTACAATGCGCTGGACTTGAAGCACACTTGAGTAGCCACTAACCAGTCAGTGATGAGACTGTGAATAAAAAGACATGAAACATCTGCACGTTATAAATGACTTTTGCAGAAGAATTTCTTTTATTCATGTCTTAATCACATTATTTTATTGTATAATACCTTGGTGCCACTGGATTTTAGCATGTCTCTCACACTCATACTGGTAACAGATGGTATCTCAGGAAGTTGGAGGGAAGCATTCACACACAAAGGACCCAGAGTGGGGGGAAGAGTCTTTTGTCTCTTTCTCCACTGTAAGAAGTAGCAAGGGAGTGTGAAACTTTCTTTGGGGGTGGGGGGTACCAAAGGTGTGAAAACAGCTGTGTACTGCCTTTTGTTCCTGTAAGAGGTATTTCACCGAAGGCCATGCTAGACTCAGTTAGGGACTCTGCCCATCGTCTGCCTCGCCATGATGCATTCCCTTACCAAGCTTGATTTCTGTTCTTGTTTTTATTAAAGAATGTTAGCTACCGCTTGTCTGCGGGCTTTATTGAATGGAAAACTTCCACAACACTTAACAGCGCCCTGACTAATGCGGTTTGGAAGAAGTGCTTTTGATGAGATTCCTGCTTGATTGTACTTGACAGACATTCCCTAACAGATTTGATTTCCACTGTCGCCGTTACATTTTATTGGTAAGGCATGGGACAAACACGAAAAGAACCTGAAGACCATGGCAGCAGTGGGATTCGAACCCACGCCCCCGAAGAGACTGGAGCCTAAATCCAGCACCTTAGACCGCTCGGTCATGCTACCATTGGGAGCAAGAACCTCATCGCAAAAATCTAGACAGGAAAAATTGAAAAAGTGCAACACAAACCAGAAGCCCAGAACATTCAGTGATGCTCTTACTGTTGTAGAAAAACATGTTTAATACTTTTTGGATACAAAAACATCTGCCTGCCCTGCTTAAAATCTGTTCATCAACCCTGATTAACAATGGGCTCTTGGCTCAGCTTCATCATTGTCGATATGCAGCTTGTCAATACCACTGATCAACAGGCAGGATTACCATTCACAGAGAGTCAAGGAATGGTTGCAATCACAGCATTGTAAGATGGCGAAAGACGTACCCTTAATGCACCCTCCCTTGGTTCAAAGATGGTCATTTGATTTTCACATAAACACCCACCTTGACTCCCCGCTCAAACTAGCAGGCCTGCTTGTGTACATCCTCGTCACTGAAAACGGTATAGTCCTGATCTGAACAGTTAGCTGTTTTATACCATGTGCTTAGCCAGAAGTTTGTTGCCTAACCTGATGTTTGACTTGAGCCAACAACTTTCCCCATTTAATCCAGTGTGGGATTAACACAAAGAACACATTGGCTTTTGACCACATTAAAGGCATATTCCCATACCGGGAGTTGAACCCGGGCCGCCTGGGTGAAAACCAGGAATCCTAACCGCTAGACCATATGGGACTGGTTAGGCAGCGTGCCACTGTCACTGCCGTGCTCCTGGGTGAGAACCAGGAATTCTACCCGCTAGACCATACGGGACTGCTCCACTGTCATGAAATCAAGGACAGTCTTGTCACTCTGCAGCCTTGGTGAGACCAACATAGCAGCACCTTAATCAATTCTCCAGCGGTTGCAGGTTCTGGTCAAAAGCATTTTACAAGGGAGTGGACTGGAGTTGAAACACACTTGAGTGGCATGCGGGGAAGTCCACTAACCAGTCAGTGATGAGACCGTGAATAAAAAGACACGAAATACATGCAAGTTGTAAATGACTTTACAGCACCTGACTAATGTGGTTTGAAAGAATTGCTCTTGATGAGTTTCCTGCATGTTTGGACTTGACAGACATTCTATAACAGATTTGATTTCCACTGCAGCCCTTACAATTTATTGGAAAGGCATGGAAGAAATAGAGAGAACTCTGCCGCTTGAACACTATGGCAGCAGTGGGATTCGAACCCACGCCTCCAAAGAGACTGGAGCCTTAATCCAGCACCTTAGACCGCTCGGTCATGCTACCATTGCGAGTAAGAACCTCATCACAAAAATCTAGACAGCAAAACTTGAAAACGTGCAGCACAAAATAGAAGCCCAGAACATTCAGTAATGCTCTTACTGTTGTAGAAAAACATGTTTAATACTTGCCTGAGTGTTTTTGGATACAATAGCATCTGACTGCCCTGGTTAAACTCTTATTGCAGCAATAGGATTTCAACCCACATGTGTGAGGAGCCTGGAGTCTTAACCCAGATCCTTAGACCACACAACCTAACACCTTACAATGCGCTGGACTTGAAGCACACTTGAGTAGCCACTAACCAGTCAGTGATGAGACTGTGAATAAAAAGACATGAAACATCTGCACGTTATAAATGACTTTTGCAGAAGAATTTCTTTTATTCATGTCTTAATCACATTATTTTATTGTATAATACCTTGGTGCCACTGGATTTTAGCATGTCTCTCACACTCATACTGGTAACAGATGGTATCTCAGGAAGTTGGAGGGAAGCATTCACACACAAAGGACCCAGAGTGGGGGGAAGAGTCTTTTGTCTCTTTCTCCACTGTAAGAAGTAGCAAGGGAGTGTGAAACTTTCTTTGGGGGTGGGGGGTACCAAAGGTGTGAAAACAGCTGTGTACTGCCTTTTGTTCCTGTAAGAGGTATTTCACCGAAGGCCATGCTAGACTCAGTTAGGGACTCTGCCCATCGTCTGCCTCGCCATGATGCATTCCCTTACCAAGCTTGATTTCTGTTCTTGTTTTTATTAAAGAATGTTAGCTACCGCTTGTCTGCGGGCTTTATTGAATGGAAAACTTCCACAACACTTAACAGCGCCCTGACTAATGCGGTTTGGAAGAAGTGCTTTTGATGAGATTCCTGCTTGATTGTACTTGACAGACATTCCCTAACAGATTTGATTTCCACTGTCGCCGTTACATTTTATTGGTAAGGCATGGGACAAACACGAAAAGAACCTGAAGACCATGGCAGCAGTGGGATTCGAACCCACGCCCCCGAAGAGACTGGAGCCTAAATCCAGCACCTTAGACCGCTCGGTCATGCTACCATTGGGAGCAAGAACCTCATCGCAAAAATCTAGACAGGAAAAATTGAAAAAGTGCAACACAAACCAGAAGCCCAGAACATTCAGTGATGCTCTTACTGTTGTAGAAAAACATGTTTAATACTTTTTGGATACAAAAACATCTGCCTGCCCTGCTTAAAATCTGTTCATCAACCCTGATTAACAATGGGCTCTTGGCTCAGCTTCATCATTGTCGATATGCAGCTTGTCAATACCACTGATCAACAGGCAGGATTACCATTCACAGAGAGTCAAGGAATGGTTGCAATCACAGCATTGTAAGATGGCGAAAGACGTACCCTTAATGCACCCTCCCTTGGTTCAAAGATGGTCATTTGATTTTCACATAAACACCCACCTTGACTCCCCGCTCAAACTAGCAGGCCTGCTTGTGTACATCCTCGTCACTGAAAACGGTATAGTCCTGGTCTGAACAGTTAGCTGTTTTATACCATGTGCTTAGCCAGAAGTTTGTTGCCTAACCTGATGTTTGACTTCAGCCAACAACTTTCCCCATTTAATCCAGTGTGGGATTAACACAAAGAACACATTGGCTTTTGACCACATTAAAGGCATATTCCCATACCGGGAGTTGAACCCGGGCCGCCTGGGTGAAAACCAGGAATCCTAACCGCTAGACCATATGGGACTGGTTAGGCAGCGTGCCACTGTCACTGCCGTGCTCCTGGGTGAGAACCAGGAATTCTACCCGCTAGACCATACGGGACTGCTCCACTGTCATGAAATCAAGGACAGTCTTGTCACTCTGCAGCCTTGGTGAGACCAACATAGCAGCACCTTAATCAATTCTCCAGCGGTTGCAGGTTCTGGTCAAAAGCATTTTACAAGGGAGTGGACTGGAGTTGAAACACACTTGAGTGGCATGCGGGGAAGTCCACTAACCAGTCAGTGATGAGACCGTGAATAAAAAGACACGAAATACATGCAAGTTGTAAATGACTTTACAGCACCTGACTAATGTGGTTTGAAAGAATTGCTCTTGATGAGTTTCCTGCATGTTTGGACTTGACAGACATTCTATAACAGATTTGATTTCCACTGCAGCCCTTACAATTTATTGGAAAGGCATGGAAGAAATAGAGAGAACTCTGCCGCTTGAACACTATGGCAGCAGTGGGATTCGAACCCACGCCTCCGAAGAGACTGGAGCCTTAATCCAGCACCTTAGACCGCTCGGTCATGCTACCATTGCGAGTAAGAACCTCATCACAAAAATCTAGACAGCAAAACTTGAAAACGTGCAGCACAAAATAGAAGCCCAGAACATTCAGTAATGCTCTTACTGTTGTAGAAAAACATGTTTAATACTTGCCTGAGTGTTTTTGGATACAATAGCATCTGACTGCCCTGGTTAAACTCTTATTGCAGCAATAGGATTTCAACCCACATGTGTGAGGAGCCTGGAGTCTTAACCCAGATCCTTAGACCACACAACCTAACACCTTACAATGCGCTGGACTTGAAGCACACTTGAGTAGCCACTAACCAGTCAGTGATGAGACTGTGAATAAAAAGACATGAAACATCTGCACGTTATAAATGACTTTTGCAGAAGAATTTCTTTTATTCATGTCTTAATCACATTATTTTATTGTATAATACCTTGGTGCCACTGGATTTTAGCATGTCTCTCACACTCATACTGGTAACAGATGGTATCTCAGGAAGTTGGAGGGAAGCATTCACACACAAAGGACCCAGAGTGGGGGGAAGAGTCTTTTGTCTCTTTCTCCACTGTAAGAAGTAGCAAGGGAGTGTGAAACTTTCTTTGGGGGTGGGGGGTACCAAAGGTGTGAAAACAGCTGTGTACTGCCTTTTGTTCCTGTAAGAGGTATTTCACCGAAGGCCATGCTAGACTCAGTTAGGGACTCTGCCCATCGTCTGCCTCGCCATGATGCATTCCCTTACCAAGCTTGATTTCTGTTCTTGTTTTTATTAAAGAATGTTAGCTACCGCTCACCGCTTGTCTGCGGGCTTTATTGAATGGAAAACTTCCACAACACTTAACAGCGCCCTGACTAATGCGGTTTGGAAGAAGTGCTTTTGATGAGATTCCTGCTTGATTGTACTTGACAGACATTCCCTAACAGATTTGATTTCCACTGTCGCCGTTACATTTTATTGGTAAGACATGGGACAAACACGAAAAGAACCTGAAGACCATGGCAGCAGTGGGATTCGAACCCACGCCCCCGAAGAGACTGGAGCCTAAATCCAGCACCTTAGACCGCTCGGTCATGCTACCATTGGGAGCAAGAACCTCATCGCAAAAATCTAGACAGGAAAAATTGAAAAAGTGCAACACAAACCAGAAGCCCAGAACATTCAGTGATGCTCTTACTGTTGTAGAAAAACATGTTTAATACTTTTTGGATACAAAAACATCTGCCTGCCCTGCTTAAAATCTGTTCATCAACCCTGATTAACAATGGGCTCTTGGCTCAGCTTCATCATTGTCGATATGCAGCTTGTCAATACCACTGATCAACAGGCAGGATTACCATTCACAGAGAGTCAAGGGATGGTTGCAATCACAGCATTGTAAGATGGCGAAAGACGTACCCTTAATGCACCCTCCCTTGGTTCAAAGATGGTCATTTGATTTTCACATAAACACCCACCTTGACTCCCCGCTCAAACTAGCAGGCCTGCTTGTGTACATCCTCGTCACTGAAAACGGTATAGTCCTGGTCTGAACAGTTAGCTGTTTTATACCATGTGCTTAGCCAGAAGTTTGTTGCCTAACCTGATGTTTGACTTCAGCCAACAACTTTCCCCATTTAATCCAGTGTGGGATTAACACAAAGAACACATTGGCTTTTGACCACATTAAAGGCATATTCCCATACCGGGAGTTGAACCTGGGTCGCCTGGGTGAAAACCAGGAATCCTAACCGCTAGACCATATGGGACTGGTTAGGCAGCGTGCCACTGTCACTGCCGTGCTCCTGGGTGAGAACCAGGAATTCTACCCGCTAGACCATACGGGACTGCTCCACTGTCATGAAATCAAGGACAGTCTTGTCACTCTGCAGCCTTGGTGAGACCAACATAGCAGCACCTTAATCAATTCTCCAGCGGTTGCAGGTTCTGGTCAAAAGCATTTTACAAGGGAGTGGACTGGAGTTGAAACACACTTGAGTGGCATGCGGGGAAGTCCACTAACCAGTCAGTGATGAGACCGTGAATAAAAAGACACGAAATACATGCAAGTTGTAAATGACTTTACAGCACCTGACTAATGTGGTTTGAAAGAATTGCTCTTGATGAGTTTCCTGCATGTTTGGACTTGACAGACATTCTATAACAGATTTGATTTCCACTGCAGCCCTTACAATTTATTGGAAAGGCATGGAAGAAACAGAAAGAGAACTCTGCCGCTTGAACACTATGGCAGCAGTGGGATTCGAACCCACGCCTCCGAAGAGACTGGAGCCTTAATCCAGCACCTTAGACCGCTCGGTCATGCTACCATTGCGAGTAAGAACCTCATCACAAAAATCTAGACAGCAAAACTTGAAAACGTGCAGCACAAAATAGAAGCCCAGAACATTCAGTAATGCTCTTACTGTTGTAGAAAAACATGTTTAATACTTGCCTGAGTGTTTTTGGATACAATAGCATCTGACTGCCCTGGTTAAACTCTTATTGCAGCAATAGGATTTCAACCCACATGTGTGAGGAGCCTGGAGTCTTAACCCAGATCCTTAGACCACACAACCTAACACCTTACAATGCGCTGGACTTGAAGCACACTTGAGTAGCCACTAACCAGTCAGTGATGAGACTGTGAATAAAAAGACATGAAACATCTGCACGTTATAAATGACTTTTGCAGAAGAATTTCTTTTATTCATGTCTTAATCACATTATTTTATTGTATAATACCTTGGTGCCACTGGATTTTAGCATGTCTCTCACACTCATACTGGTAACAGATGGTATCTCAGGAAGTTGGAGGGAAGCATTCACACACAAAGGACCCAGAGTGGGGGGAAGAGTCTTTTGTCTCTTTCTCCACTGTAAGAAGTAGCAAGGGAGTGTGAAACTTTCTTTGGGGGTGGGGGGTACCAAAGGTGTGAAAACAGCTGTGTACTGCCTTTTGTTCCTGTAAGAGGTATTTCACCGAAGGCCATGCTAGACTCAGTTAGGGACTCTGCCCATCGTCTGCCTCGCCATGATGCATTCCCTTACCAAGCTTGATTTCTGTTCTTGTTTTTATTAAAGAATGTTAGCTACCGCTCACCGCTTGTCTGCGGGCTTTATTGAATGGAAAACTTCCACAACACTTAACAGCGCCCTGACTAATGCGGTTTGGAAGAAGTGCTTTTGATGAGATTCCTGCTTGATTGTACTTGACAGACATTCCCTAACAGATTTGATTTCCACTGTCGCCGTTACATTTTATTGGTAAGGCATGGGACAAACACGAAAAGAACCTGAAGACCATGGCAGCAGTGGGATTCGAACCCACGCCCCCGAAGAGACTGGAGCCTAAATCCAGCACCTTAGACCGCTCGGTCATGCTACCATTGGGAGCAAGAACCTCATCGCAAAAATCTAGACAGGAAAAATTGAAAAAGTGCAACACAAACCAGAAGCCCAGAACATTCAGTGATGCTCTTACTGTTGTAGAAAAACATGTTTAATACTTTTTGGATACAAAAACATCTGCCTGCCCTGCTTAAAATCTGTTCATCAACCCTGATTAACAATGGGCTCTTGGCTCAGCTTCATCATTGTCGATATGCAGCTTGTCAATACCACTGATCAACAGGCAGGATTACCATTCACAGAGAGTCAAGGAATGGTTGCAATCACAGCATTGTAAGATGGCGAAAGACGTACCCTTAATGCACCCTCCCTTGGTTCAAAGATGGTCATTTGATTTTCACATAAACACCCACCTTGACTCCCCGCTCAAACTAGCAGGCCTGCTTGTGTACATCCTCGTCACTGAAAACGGTATAGTCCTGATCTGAACAGTTAGCTGTTTTATACCATGTGCTTAGCCAGAAGTTTGTTGCCTAACCTGATGTTTGACTTCAGCCAACAACTTTCCCCATTTAATCCAGTGTGGGATTAACACAAAGAACACATTGGCTTTTGACCACATTAAAGGCATATTCCCATACCGGGAGTTGAACCCAGGCCGCCTGGGTGAAAACCAGGAATCCTAACCGCTAGACCATATGGGACTGGTTAGGCAGCGTGCCACTGTCACTGCCGTGCTCCTGGGTGAGAACCAGGAATTCTACCCGCTAGACCATACGGGACTGCTCCACTGTCATGAAATCAAGGACAGTCTTGTCACTCTGCAGCCTTGGTGAGACCAACATAGCAGCACCTTAATCAATTCTCCAGCGGTTGCAGGTTCTGGTCAAAAGCATTTTACAAGGGAGTGGACTGGAGTTGAAACACACTTGAGTGGCATGCAGGGAAGTCCACTAACCAGTCAGTGATGAGACCGTGAATAAAAAGACACGAAATACATGCAAGTTGTAAATGACTTTACAGCACCTGACTATTGTGGTTTGAAAGAATTGCTCTTGATGAGTTTCCTGCATGTTTGGACTTGACAGACATTCTATAACAGATTTGATTTCCACTGCAGCCCTTACAATTTATTGGAAAGGCATGGAAGAAATAGAAAGAGAACTCTGCCGCTTGAACACTATGGCAGCAGTGGGATTCGAACCCACGCCTCCGAAGAGACTGGAGCCTTAATCCAGCACCTTAGACCGCTCGGTCATGCTACCATTGCGAGTAAGAACCTCATCACAAAAATCTAGACAGCAAAACTTGAAAACGTGCAGCACAAAATAGAAGCCCAGAACATTCAGTAATGCTCTTACTGTTGTAGAAAAACATGTTTAATACTTGCCTGAGTGTTTTTGGATACAATAGCATCTGACTGCCCTGGTTAAACTCTTATTGCAGCAATAGGATTTCAACCCACATGTGTGAGGAGCCTGGAGTCTTAACCCAGATCCTTAGACCACACAACCTAACACCTTACAATGCGCTGGACTTGAAGCACACTTGAGTAGCCACTAACCAGTCAGTGATGAGACTGTGAATAAAAAGACATGAAACATCTGCACGTTATAAATGACTTTTGCAGAAGAATTTCTTTTATTCATGTCTTAATCACATTATTTTATTGTATAATACCTTGGTGCCACTGGATTTTAGCATGTCTCTCACACTCATACTGGTAACAGATGGTATCTCAGGAAGTTGGAGGGAAGCATTCACACACAAAGGACCCAGAGTGGGGGGAAGAGTCTTTTGTCTCTTTCTCCACTGTAAGAAGTAGCAAGGGAGTGTGAAACTTTCTTTGGGGGTGGGGGGTACCAAAGGTGTGAAAACAGCTGTGTACTGCCTTTTGTTCCTGTAAGAGGTATTTCACCGAAGGCCATGCTAGACTCAGTTAGGGACTCTGCCCATCGTCTGCCTCGCCATGATGCATTCCCTTACCAAGCTTGATTTCTGTTCTTGTTTTTATTAAAGAATGTTAGCTACCGCTCACCGCTTGTCTGCGGGCTTTATTGAATGGAAAACTTCCACAACACTTAACAGCGCCCTGACTAATGCGGTTTGGAAGAAGTGCTTTTGATGAGATTCCTGCTTGATTGTACTTGACAGACATTCCCTAACAGATTTGATTTCCACTGTCGCCGTTACATTTTATTGGTAAGGCATGGGACAAACACGAAAAGAACTTGAACACTATGGCAGCAGTGGGATTCGAACCCACGCCCCCGAAGAGACTGGAGCCTAAATCCAGCACCTTAGACCGCTCGGTCATGCTACCATTGGGAGCAAGAACCTCATAGCACAAATCTAGACAGGAAAAATTGAAAAAGTGCAACACAAACCAGAAGCCCAGAACATTCAGTGATGCTCTTACTGTTGTAGAAAAACATGTTTAATACTTTTTGGATACAAAAACATCTGCCTGCCCTGCTTAAAATCTGTTCATCAACCCTGATTAACAATGGGCTCTTGGCTCAGCTTCATCATTGTCGATATGCAGCTTGTCAATACCACTGATCAACAGGCAGGATTACCATTCACAGAGAGTCAAGGAATGGTTGCAATCACAGCATTGTAAGATGGCGAAAGACGTACCCTTAATGCACCCTCCCTTGGTTCAAAGATGGTCATTTGATTTTCACATAAACACCCACCTTGACTCCCCGCTCAAACTAGCAGGCCTGCTTGTGTACATCCTCGTCACTGAAAACGGTATAGTCCTGATCTGAACAGTTAGCTGTTTTATACCATGTGCTTAGCCAGAAGTTTGTTGCCTAACCTGATGTTTGACTTCAGCCAACAACTTTCCCCATTTAATCCAGTGTGGGATTAACACAAAGAACACATTGGCTTTTGACCACATTAAAGGCATATTCCCATACCGGGAGTTGAACCCGGGCCGCCTGGGTGAAAACCAGGAATCCTAACCGCTAGACCATATGGGACTGGTTAGGCAGCGTGCCACTGTCACTGCCGTGCTCCTGGGTGAGAACCAGGAATTCTACCCGCTAGACCATACGGGACTGCTCCACTGTCATGAAATCAAGGACAGTCTTGTCACTCTGCAGCCTTGGTGAGACCAACATAGCAGCACCTTAATCAATTCTCCAGCGGTTGCAGGTTCTGGTCAAAAGCATTTTACAAGGGAGTGGACTGGAGTTGAAACACACTTGAGTGGAAGGCAGGGAAGTCCGCTAACCAGTCAGTGATGAGACCGTGAATAAAAAGACACGAAATACATGCAAGTTGTAAATGACTTTACAGCACCTGACTATTGTGGTTTGAAAGAATTGCTCTTGATGAGTTTCCTGCATGTTTGGACTTGACAGACATTCTATAACAGATTTGATTTCCACTGCAGCCCTTACAATTTATTGGAAAGGCATGGAAGAAATAGAGAGAACTCTGCCGCTTGAACACTATGGCAGCAGTGGGATTCGAACCCACGCCTCCGAAGAGACTGAAGCCTTAATCCAGCACCTTAGACCGCTCGGTCATGCTACCATTGCGAGTAAGAACCTCATCACAAAAATCTAGACAGCAAAACTTGAAAACGTGCAGCACAAAATAGAAGCCCAGAACATTCAGTAATGCTCTTACTGTTGTAGAAAAACATGTTTAATACTTGCCTGAGTGTTTTTGGATACAATAGCATCTGACTGCCCTGGTTAAACTCTTATTGCAGCAATAGGATTTCAACCCACATGTGTGAGGAGCCTGGAGTCTTAACCCAGATCCTTAGACCACACAACCTAACACCTTACAATGCGCTGGACTTGAAGCACACTTGAGTAGCCACTAACCAGTCAGTGATGAGACTGTGAATAAAAAGACATGAAACATCTGCACGTTATAAATGACTTTTGCAGAAGAATTTCTTTTATTCATGTCTTAATCACATTATTTTATTGTATAATACCTTGGTGCCACTGGATTTTAGCATGTCTCTCACACTCATACTGGTAACAGATGGTATCTCAGGAAGTTGGAGGGAAGCATTCACACACAAAGGACCCAGAGTGGGGGGAAGAGTCTTTTGTCTCTTTCTCCACTGTAAGAAGTAGCAAGGGAGTGTGAAACTTTCTTTGGGGGTGGGGGGTACCAAAGGTGTGAAAACAGCTGTGTACTGCCTTTTGTTCCTGTAAGAGGTATTTCACCGAAGGCCATGCTAGACTCAGTTAGGGACTCTGCCCATCGTCTGCCTCGCCATGATGCATTCCCTTACCAAGCTTGATTTCTGTTCTTGTTTTTATTAAAGAATGTTAGCTACCGCTCACCGCTTGTCTGCGGGCTTTATTGAATGGAAAACTTCCACAACACTTAACAGCGCCCTGACTAATGCGGTTTGGAAGAAGTGCTTTTGATGAGATTCCTGCTTGATTGTACTTGACAGACATTCCCTAACAGATTTGATTTCCACTGTCGCCGTTACATTTTATTGGTAAGGCATGGGACAAACACGAAAAGAACCTGAAGACCATGGCAGCAGTGGGATTCGAACCCACGCCCCCGAAGAGACTGGAGCCTAAATCCAGCACCTTAGACCGCTCGGTCATGCTACCATTGGGAGCAAGAACCTCATCGCAAAAATCTAGACAGGAAAAATTGAAAAAGTGCAACACAAACCAGAAGCCCAGAACATTCAGTAATGCTCTTACTGTTGTAGAAAAACATGTTTAATACTTGCCTGAGTGTTTTTGGATACAATAGCATCTGACTGCCCTGGTTAAACTCTTATTGCAGCAATAGGATTTCAACCCACATGTGTGAGGAGCCTGGAGTCTTAACCCAGATCCTTAGACCACACAACCTAACACCTTACAATGCGCTGGACTTGAAGCACACTTGAGTAGCCACTAACCAGTCAGTGATGAGACTGTGAATAAAAAGACATGAAACATCTGCACGTTATAAATGACTTTTGCAGAAGAATTTCTTTTATTCATGTCTTAATCACATTATTTTATTGTATAATACCTTGGTGCCACTGGATTTTAGCATGTCTCTCACACTCATACTGGTAACAGATGGTATCTCAGGAAGTTGGAGGGAAGCATTCACACACAAAGGACCCAGAGTGGGGGGAAGAGTCTTTTGTCTCTTTCTCCACTGTAAGAAGTAGCAAGGGAGTGTGAAACTTTCTTTGGGGGTGGGGGGTACCAAAGGTGTGAAAACAGCTGTGTACTGCCTTTTGTTCCTGTAAGAGGTATTTCACCGAAGGCCATGCTAGACTCAGTTAGGGACTCTGCCCATCGTCTGCCTCGCCATGATGCATTCCCTTACCAAGCTTGATTTCTGTTCTTGTTTTTATTAAAGAATGTTAGCTACCGCTCACCGCTTGTCTGCGGGCTTTATTGAATGGAAAACTTCCACAACACTTAACAGCGCCCTGACTAATGCGGTTTGGAAGAAGTGCTTTTGATGAGATTCCTGCTTGATTGTACTTGACAGACATTCCCTAACAGATTTGATTTCCACTGTCGCCGTTACATTTTATTGGTAAGGCATGGGACAAACACGAAAAGAACCTGAAGACCATGGCAGCAGTGGGATTCGAACCCACGCCCCCGAAGAGACTGGAGCCTAAATCCAGCACCTTAGACCGCTCGGTCATGCTACCATTGGGAGCAAGAACCTCATCGCAAAAATCTAGACAGGAAAAATTGAAAAAGTGCAACACAAACCAGAAGCCCAGAACATTCAGTGATGCTCTTACTGTTGTAGAAAAACATGTTTAATACTTTTTGGATACAAAAACATCTGCCTGCCCTGCTTAAAATCTGTTCATCAACCCTGATTAACAATGGGCTCTTGGCTCAGCTTCATCATTGTCGATATGCAGCTTGTCAATACCACTGATCAACAGGCAGGATTACCATTCACAGAGAGTCAAGGAATGGTTGCAATCACAGCATTGTAAGATGGCGAAAGACGTACCCTTAATGCACCCTCCCTTGGTTCAAAGATGGTCATTTGATTTTCACATAAACACCCACCTTGACTCCCCGCTCAAACTAGCAGGCCTGCTTGTGTACATCCTCGTCACTGAAAACGGTATAGTCCTGATCTGAACAGTTAGCTGTTTTATACCATGTGCTTAGCCAGAAGTTTGTTGCCTAACCTGATGTTTGACTTGAGCCAACAACTTTCCCCATTTAATCCAGTGTGGGATTAACACAAAGAACACATTGGCTTTTGACCACATTAAAGGCATATTCCCATACCGGGAGTTGAACCCAGGCCGCCTGGGTGAAAACCAGGAATCCTAACCGCTAGACCATATGGGACTGGTTAGGCAGCGTGCCACTGTCACTGCCGTGCTCCTGGGTGAGAACCAGGAATTCTACCCGCTAGACCATACGGGACTGCTCCACTGTCATGAAATCAAGGACAGTCTTGTCACTCTGCAGCCTTGGTGAGACCAACATAGCAGCACCTTAATCAATTCTCCAGCGGTTGCAGGTTCTGGTCAAAAGCATTTTACAAGGGAGTGGACTGGAGTTGAAACACACTTGAGTGGCATGCGGGGAAGTCCACTAACCAGTCAGTGATGAGACCGTGAATAAAAAGACACGAAATACATGCAAGTTGTAAATGACTTTACAGCACCTGACTAATGTGGTTTGAAAGAATTGCTCTTGATGAGTTTCCTGCATGTTTGGACTTGACAGACATTCTATAACAGATTTGATTTCCACTGCAGCCCTTACAATTTATTGGAAAGGCATGGAAGAAATAGAGAGAACTCTGCCGCTTGAACACTATGGCAGCAGTGGGATTCGAACCCACGCCTCCGAAGAGACTGGAGCCTTAATCCAGCACCTTAGACCGCTCGGTCATGCTACCATTGCGAGTAAGAACCTCATCACAAAAATCTAGACAGCAAAACTTGAAAACGTGCAGCACAAAATAGAAGCCCAGAACATTCAGTAATGCTCTTACTGTTGTAGAAAAACATGTTTAATACTTGCCTGAGTGTTTTTGGATACAATAGCATCTGACTGCCCTGGTTAAACTCTTATTGCAGCAATAGGATTTCAACCCACATGTGTGAGGAGCCTGGAGTCTTAACCCAGATCCTTAGACCACACAACCTAACACCTTACAATGCGCTGGACTTGAAGCACACTTGAGTAGCCACTAACCAGTCAGTGATGAGACTGTGAATAAAAAGACATGAAACATCTGCACGTTATAAATGACTTTTGCAGAAGAATTTCTTTTATTCATGTCTTAATCACATTATTTTATTGTATAATACCTTGGTGCCACTGGATTTTAGCATGTCTCTCACACTCATACTGGTAACAGATGGTATCTCAGGAAGTTGGAGGGAAGCATTCACACACAAAGGACCCAGAGTGGGGGGAAGAGTCTTTTGTCTCTTTCTCCACTGTAAGAAGTAGCAAGGGAGTGTGAAACTTTCTTTGGGGGTGGGGGGTACCAAAGGTGTGAAAACAGCTGTGTACTGCCTTTTGTTCCTGTAAGAGGTATTTCACCGAAGGCCATGCTAGACTCAGTTAGGGACTCTGCCCATCGTCTGCCTCGCCATGATGCATTCCCTTACCAAGCTTGATTTCTGTTCTTGTTTTTATTAAAGAATGTTAGCTACCGCTTGTCTGCGGGCTTTATTGAATGGAAAACTTCCACAACACTTAACAGCGCCCTGACTAATGCGGTTTGGAAGAAGTGCTTTTGATGAGATTCCTGCTTGATTGTACTTGACAGACATTCCCTAACAGATTTGATTTCCACTGTCGCCGTTACATTTTATTGGTAAGGCATGGGACAAACACGAAAAGAACCTGAAGACCATGGCAGCAGTGGGATTCGAACCCACGCCCCCGAAGAGACTGGAGCCTAAATCCAGCACCTTAGACCGCTCGGTCATGCTACCATTGGGAGCAAGAACCTCATCGCAAAAATCTAGACAGGAAAAATTGAAAAAGTGCAACACAAACCAGAAGCCCAGAACATTCAGTGATGCTCTTACTGTTGTAGAAAAACATGTTTAATACTTTTTGGATACAAAAACATCTGCCTGCCCTGCTTAAAATCTGTTCATCAACCCTGATTAACAATGGGCTCTTGGCTCAGCTTCATCATTGTCGATATGCAGCTTGTCAATACCACTGATCAACAGGCAGGATTACCATTCACAGAGAGTCAAGGAATGGTTGCAATCACAGCATTGTAAGATGGCGAAAGACGTACCCTTAATGCACCCTCCCTTGGTTCAAAGATGGTCATTTGATTTTCACATAAACACCCACCTTGACTCCCCGCTCAAACTAGCAGGCCTGCTTGTGTACATCCTCGTCACTGAAAACGGTATAGTCCTGATCTGAACAGTTAGCTGTTTTATACCATGTGCTTAGCCAGAAGTTTGTTGCCTAACCTGATGTTTGACTTCAGCCAACAACTTTCCCCATTTAATCCAGTGTGGGATTAACACAAAGAACACATTGGCTTTTGACCACATTAAAGGCATATTCCCATACCGGGAGTTGAACCCGGGCCACCTGGGTGAAAACCAGGAATCCTAACCGCTAGACCATATGGGACTGGTTAGGCAGCGTGCCACTGTCACTGCCGTGCTCCTGGGTGAGAACCAGGAATTCTACCCGCTAGACCATACGGGACTGCTCCACTGTCATGAAATCAAGGACAGTCTTGTCACTCTGCAGCCTTGGTGAGACCAACATAGCAGCACCTTAATCAATTCTCCAGCGGTTGCAGGTTCTGGTCAAAAGCATTTTACAAGGGAGTGGACTGGAGTTGAAACACACTTGAGTGGCATGCGGGGAAGTCCACTAACCAGTCAGTGATGAGACCGTGAATAAAAAGACACGAAATACATGCAAGTTGTAAATGACTTTACAGCACCTGACTAATGTGGTTTGAAAGAATTGCTCTTGATGAGTTTCCTGCATGTTTGGACTTGACAGACATTCTATAACAGATTTGATTTCCACTGCAGCCCTTACAATTTATTGGAAAGGCATGGAAGAAACAGAAAGAGAACTCTGCCGCTTGAACACTATGGCAGCAGTGGGATTCGAACCCACGCCTCCGAAGAGACTGGAGCCTTAATCCAGCACCTTAGACCGCTCGGTCATGCTACCATTGCGAGTAAGAACCTCATCACAAAAATCTAGACAGCAAAACTTGAAAACGTGCAGCACAAAATAGAAGCCCAGAACATTCAGTAATGCTCTTACTGTTGTAGAAAAACATGTTTAATACTTGCCTGAGTGTTTTTGGATACAATAGCATCTGACTGCCCTGGTTAAACTCTTATTGCAGCAATAGGATTTCAACCCACATGTGTGAGGAGCCTGGAGTCTTAACCCAGATCCTTAGACCACACAACCTAACACCTTACAATGCGCTGGACTTGAAGCACACTTGAGTAGCCACTAACCAGTCAGTGATGAGACTGTGAATAAAAAGACATGAAACATCTGCACGTTATAAATGACTTTTGCAGAAGAATTTCTTTTATTCATGTCTTAATCACATTATTTTATTGTATAATACCTTGGTGCCACTGGATTTTAGCATATCTCTCACACTCATACTGGTAACAGATGGTATCTCAGGAAGTTGGAGGGAAGCATTCACACACAAAGGACCCAGAGTGGGGGGAAGAGTCTTTTGTCTCTTTCTCCACTGTAAGAAGTAGCAAGGGAGTGTGAAACTTTCTTTGGGGGTGGGGGGTACCAAAGGTGTGAAAACAGCTGTGTACTGCCTTTTGTTCCTGTAAGAGGTATTTCACCGAAGGCCATGCTAGACTCAGTTAGGGACTCTGCCCATCGTCTGCCTCGCCATGATGCATTCCCTTACCAAGCTTGATTTCTGTTCTTGTTTTTATTAAAGAATGTTAGCTACCGCTCACCGCTTGTCTGCGGGCTTTATTGAATGGAAAACTTCCACAACACTTAACAGCGCCCTGACTAATGCGGTTTGGAAGAAGTGCTTTTGATGAGATTCCTGCTTGATTGTACTTGACAGACATTCCCTAACAGATTTGATTTCCACTGTCGCCGTTACATTTTATTGGTAAGGCATGGGACAAACACGAAAAGAACCTGAAGACCATGGCAGCAGTGGGATTCGAACCCACGCCCCCGAAGAGACTGGAGCCTAAATCCAGCACCTTAGACCGCTCGGTCATGCTACCATTGGGAGCAAGGACCTCATCGCAAAAATCTAGACAGGAAAAATTGAAAAAGTGCAACACAAACCAGAAGCCCAGAACTTTCAGTGATGCTCTTACTGTTGTAGAAAAACATGTTTAATACTTTTTGGATACAAAAACATCTGCCTGCCCTGCTTAAAATCTGTTCATCAACCCTGATTAACAATGGGCTCTTGGCTCAGCTTCATCATTGTCGATATGCAGCTTGTCAATACCACTGATCAACAGGCAGGATTACCATTCACAGAGAGTCAAGGAATGGTTGCAATCACAGCATTGTAAGATGGCGAAAGACGTACCCTTAATGCACCCTCCCTTGGTTCAAAGATGGTCATTTGATTTTCACATAAACACCCACCTTGACTCCCCGCTCAAACTAGCAGGCCTGCTTGTGTACATCCTCGTCACTGAAAACGGTATAGTCCTGATCTGAACAGTTAGCTGTTTTATACCATGTGCTTAGCCAGAAGTTTGTTCCCAGATAGCAAGGAAACATTGAAACAATGTTGAGTCAATATCAGGCGACGTCATTGAACCAACGTTGAGATCTGACGTTGACCCAACGTCACTCTTGCACCCATTTTTAACGTTGAAACAACGTCAGGTTTTGATGTTGAATCAATGTTGAAACCTGACATTGATTCGACGTTATATTTTCTAACACTGTTGACATTGAAACAATGTCAGATTCTGATATTGAAACACTGTTGAGCTATGGTGTTGATTTTCCACCTCTTTCGCACAGTTGCTTTTTATTGAAAAAAAACAAAAAACCAAAAAAGGTCAATAGACATGTATCATTTGCAAAATACTTTATTAAAAGACAAAGTTTCCTATTTACATTTCTATGTTTCACGTCACTTTTTATTATTTACTCCGGGATGGGGATGGATGATGTGCTTCCTGCGCGCCACCCGTACGATCTGGAGCATATCTGAGCCATTTCTGGACTGCTTGAGCAAAGACCAACTCAGACATAGAGTTCGCCCCTACCTGCTGCGCCAGGCCATCTAGGACAAAAAATAGACACACACACAAAAAAAGGGAATTAGAGCACATGAATAAGCTCTTGTTAATTGTCTTCAGCAGGGAGAAAGTATGTAAACTCCTAGGCTGATAAACATGAAAGTCACCAGGCAGAAATCAGCAAACTGCCGCATTTGATTCCCAAAGAGCCATAAGCTGAAAATGTGATATGTCTTAGCATGGTGTGCCGTGTATCCTTTAAAAAAAAGAAAACATGGGGTCGTCGGGCTGTACAAAGTGTACAACCCGAGGACAAAACAAGCCGAAGACCAAAGACTCCATCTCCAGATTAACCGGACATGAAAGTCTTGTTATTAAGAAAGACAAAGTAATATAGCAAAAAACAGACATAGGAAATGTGAAACGCACCCAGCACATCAATTGATCCCTTTATTGTTCACTTTAGGCTCATAAAACTACAATAAATGTTAAAACTTACCAAATATGCATCTGCACGGCGCTGTCTCTTTAAATGCCCTTTTTTGCTTTGTCTGGTCCTTGTTTTTTTTCCCCTGTCCAGTTGAGTACAGAGGCCAGCTCCTTTGTAATGGCATAAACCATTACACGGCGGACTCGCACCTCCAGTGTGGTCCAGCAGCACCAATCAACGCAAAGCGTCTCACCTATAGACACATTTTATGAGATGGAATTAGCGTGTCTCATGTCTTAAATGTGTATGCAAGTGCTTGTGTGTTTACTTCATGTAATTGATGATAGAAACATGTCATTTAGTTTTCCCTAAAGCCTGATTTTCAAGTCATACAAAGAATAAACCAAAGTATTGGCAGTGCAATGTATTTCTATTCCCTTTGGTTGGATATTCATTTGTTAGTTCTTGTAACTGCTAAAAGTGTTTACTAGTTTTTGCCTGTCACATATATTTGTTATACCATGTAAACTGTGAAATTCCAAGATTTTCAAACTTGCCTTGTAATAGTGGCCTCACAGAGTCTCTGGAATCTACAGAAAAAAAAAATCACAACAAGATGACATTCAGGAGTATAAATTGGGTTTTCTTTTTAGATAAGAGTACAATGACATTGTGATGCAGCTTTAAAGCTTTTTTAAAAGCATACCATCTATAGGGAAGACATCAGACTCTGCATGCTGGCGAGATCGCAAAGCTGTGTCGGTTTGTGCCGGAGTGGCGAAAGGTGCCGGAAGCTGGGTGGGGCATTATGATGGTTGCTATCAGTGGGCTGGGGGGCAGACTGCGGAGTGATGAGGGCTGTTTAGAAAAAGATAATTTTTTAAGTATTTAAGAATACAGACAACTTGTCAAAAAAGTTTCCTCGTGTCAGACACATATATGTACACAGACACTAGACAGTATTTTATTACCTGGTATTTTCACTCGAGGGGCCTGGGGAAACCGTTTTTTTGTAGGCTGCTCATCCTCTGAGTCCGTATATGTGTACAGGGGATTTGGTCTAAAGAAAAGAAATTAAAAACGGTCTTAAGTAATTGTAAATATGCTTTTGGCATATTGTTTCCTAAAGTTAGTTTGATTTCTAACAACACACACAGGAAACAGAGACGTGCAAGAAGGTACAGCATACAATGAATTTTTGAAGTGCACAAGTGTACACGGCTTTGCATTTTTAAAAAGTTTACAAACTTCCACTTTTTGGACTATATTATGTGGTGATATTGCAGTATGCAAGCACCACAGATATGTATAAAAGACAAGATCATAAATTCTTAACAATCAAAGATATGTTTGTGAATATAAAGGTTTTACTTGTGCTTTCTTTTAAGACTGGTCTGGGTTTCTTCTTCGGACTGAAGGTCAGACGTATCACAGCGTTCACGTGGATATCTCTGAAGACTGCGTTCTGCTTCGTGAAATGTGCCTGGAAATACAAACACAATGTACGGCCAGACATACATTACGTGTGGACAAAAGGTGCAAACGCATAGAAAAATCAGCGGTTTCAAAAATACCCTGGTACGTGTGGATGTAGCCTTATTCATTATTCAAGGCACAAACGGAAAGTCATGTACGCATGCAACGTAAAGTTAGGTGAGCGTGCAACGTACAGTCACGCATGCTGCGTGAGCATTCAAACTGAGTCTAAAGTTTTCGTGTGGGCATTGAAGCGAGTGCTCTCCAATCATCAAAAGTAACAAAGTCATTGAACACGTTTGTACAGTTAACTTTACGTTTATCAATCATATATCACAGATTTAGAATTTTTTGTAGTACTAAGCAACTACAGAGCGAAAGTCTGGGTCAAGCGCCGAGGCGACGGCAAGAACAAAGGAAACCTCGAAGCGTTAAAGCTAGCTTTGTAAGGGAATATAACGAAGAAATTATGAAACGAAAATGTTTTCTTTGTTGATATACTTTGTTCGCAGTGCAATTTATTTGTTGCCGGATTGTAAGAAGTAGACACAATTTAAATAACAGTAAAAAAAAACTCGTTAATGTACAACATTAACAAGTTTTTTTTTACTGTTATTCAAATGCAAACATGGAAATACCGAGTAGGAAAAAAAAATCATTCATTCTTACCTTATACTAATCATGGTGCAGGCCAGTGCAGTGCATGAACTGATGCCTTCTCCGGTCAATTCCGCTGAGAGTAAATTAAATGTCCCGCTCTACTGTAGAAGACAATGAATACCGGGGGAGGGGGGGGGATGTACCAATGTGAGAGGGGTGCTGCGGAATAGTCCAAGTGATCGCTGCTTTAATTTCCTGGTCAACTATACATAAATTGCGCGTAGACACGATTTTTTAAAGCTGGTGAACTAGACCAAGTCATTGATAACAGATGAACAATAAATCTACTTTCTCTGGTACTTTATACCCGATCAGTTGCAATGCAATTTAATGCTCAACTACAAATCGATGGTTTTTGATGGTGACCGGAGCCGAATGATCGTCAACTATAAATAGACGTTTTCTCGATGTTGTTGTTGTCACCTGGTCGACTATAAATAGATCAAATATCAATGACAAAAAAACAACGGTGAATCAACATCGTTACAACGTCTCTATAGTAAGACCGTCGGTTTACCACAGTATTTCAACGTTGTTACAACATTGGCATTTCAACCCCGACCATATACGACGGTTCGGATGAAAAATCAACATAGATTCAATGTCGTCTTGCTATCTGGGTTGCCTAACCTGATGTTTGACTTCAGCCAACAACTTTCCCCATTTAATCCAGTATGGGATTAACACAAAGAACACATTGGCTTTTGACCACATTAAAGGCATATTCCCATACCGGGAGTTGAACCCGGGCCGCCAGGGTGAAAACCAGGAATCCTAACCGCTAGACCATATGGGACTGGTTAGGCAGCGTGCCACTGTCACTGCCGTGCTCCTGGGTGAGAACCAGGAATTCTACCCGCTAGACCATACGGGACTGCTCCACTGTCATGAAATCAAGGACAGTCTTGTCACTCTGCAGCCTTGGTGAGACCAACATAGCAGCACCTTAATCAATTCTCCAGCGGTTGCAGGTTCTGGTCAAAAGCATTTTACAAGGGAGTGGACTGGAGTTGAAGCACACTTGAGTGGCATGCGGAGAAGTCCACTAACCAGTCAGTGATGAGACCGTGAATAAAAAGACACGTGTCTGTGAAGGTTCTCAGTCATCCAGGTCATCGTAGTCTAAGGAGCTTGGAAAGAAAAGCGTCTGGACTTCTTTAAGTTGCTTGAAAACGTTTCACCTCTCATCCGAGAAGCTTCTTCAGTTCTAAGGTCAAATGGCCGAGAGTCCCAGATTTAAACCCAGTGGGAGTATCCCCCCAAAGAGGGACAAAGGACCCCCTGGTGATCCTCTAATCACATGAGCCAAGGTGTGGAAGCGGGTGTGGGACCTAATCAGCCAGGGTTTCGGTTGTGCCCATTGTGAAACCTGGCCCCACATTGTCATGTGAATTCCTGAGGTCAGATGGCCCAGGATGTGAGTGGGCATTAAGGCGTCTGGGGAGGGAACTCAAAACTGGATTATAGATGGCAGACAGTTGGTGTCGTAAACCACCGCCTCTGTTCAAAGATGGTCGCTCACAGTGGACATAGATGGCCTCTTTCACTCCTCTTTCAAACCATCTGTCCTCTCTGTCCAAAATGTGAACATTGGCATCCTCGAAAGAGTGACCTTTATCCTTAAGATGCAGATGGATAAAAAGACACGAAATACATGCAAGTTGTAAATGACTTTACAGCACCTGACTAATGTGGTTTGAAAGAATTGCTCTTGATGAGTTTCCTGCATGTTTGGACTTGACAGACATTCTATAACAGATTTGATTTCCACTGCAGCCCTTACAATTTATTGGAAAGTCATGGAAGAAATAGAAAGAGAATTCCGCCGCTTGAACACTATGGCAGCAGTGGGATTCGAACCCACGCCTCCGAAGAGACTGGAGCCTTAATCCAGCACCTTAGACCGCTCGGTCATGCTACCATTGCGAGTAAGAACCTCATCACAAAAATCTAGACAGCAAAACTTGAAAACGTGCAGCACAAAATAGAAGCCCAGAACATTCAGTAATGCTCTTACTGTTGTAGAAAAACATGTTTAATACTTGCCTGAGTGTTTTTGGATACAATAGCATCTGACTGCCCTGGTTAAACTCTTATTGCAGCAATAGGATTTCAACCCACATGTGTGAGGAGCCTGGAGTCTTAACCCAGATCCTTAGACCACACAACCTAACACCTTACAATGCGCTGGAATGAAGCACACTTGAGTAGCCACTAACCAGTCAGTGATGAGACTGTGAATAAAAAGACATGAAACATCTGCACGTTATAAAAGACTTTTGCAGAAGAATTTCTTTTATTTATGTCTTAATCACATTATTTTATTGTATAATACCTTGGTGCCACTGGATTTTGCAAAGAAAAGCGTCTGGACTTCTTTAAGTTGCTTGAAGACGTTTCACCTCTCATCCGAGAAGCTTCTTCAGTTCTAAGGTCAAATGGCCGAGAGTCCCAGATTTAAACCCAGTGGGAGTATCCCCCCAAAGAGGGACAAAGGACCCCCTGGTGATCCTCTAATCACATGAGCCAAGGTGTGAAAGCGGGTGTGGGTCACAATCAGCCAGGGTTTCGGGTGTGCTCATTGTGAAACCTGGCCCCACCTTGTCATGCGAATTCCTGAGGTCAGATGGCCCAGGATGTGAGTGGGCATTAAGGCGTCTGGGGAGGGAACTCAAAACTGGATTATAGATGGCAGACAGTTGGTGTCGTAAACCACCGCCTCTGTTCAAAGATGGTCGCTCACAGTGGACATAGATGGCCTCTTTTACTCCTCTTTCAAACCATCTGTCCTCTCTGTCCAAAATGTGAACATTGGCATCCTTGAAAGAGTGACCTTTATCCTTAAGATGCAGATGGACTGCTGAGTCTTGTCCTGTGGAGGTGGCTCTTCTATGTTGTGCCATGCGCTTGTGAAGTGGCTGTTTGGTCTCTCCAATGTAGAGGTCTGGGCATTCCTCGCTGCACTGTACAGCATACACCACGTTGTTAAGTCTGTGTTTTGGAGTTTTGTCTTTCGGGTGATCTAGTTTCTGTCTGAGTGTGTTGCTGGGTCTGAAGTACACTGGGATGTCGTGCTTGGAGAAAACTCTCCTGAGTTTCTCTGCTACACCGGCTACATAGGGGATGACAACGTTGTTGCGTCTGTCTTTCTTATCCTCCCTCGCTGGTGTCTGATCTTCTTTTCTGTGCCTCTTTGCTGACTTTATGAACGCCCAGTTAGGATAACCGCATGTTTTGAGTGCTTCCTTTACATGTGTGTGTTCCTTCTTTTTCCCTTCAGGCTTAGAGGGAACATGTTCTGCCCGGTGGTGTAGGGTCCTGATTACTCCAAGTTTGTGTTCCAGAGGGTGATGGGAGTCAAAGAGGAGGTACTGGTCCGTGTGTGTGGGCTTCCGGTAAACTTCGATGTTGAGGTTGCCATTCTCTTCAATGTGCACGGCGCAGTCCAGGAAAGGCAAACAGTTATCCTTTGTGTCTTCCCTGGTGAACTTGATGTTGTTATCCACGGCGTTAATGTGCGCAGTGAAGGATTCCACTTCTTGTGTCTTGATTTTGACCCAGGTGTCGTCTACATATCTGTACCAGTGGCTGGGTACTCTTCCTTTGAAAGAGCCAAGAGCCTTCCTTTCCACTTCCTCCATGTAAAGGTTGGCTACAATAGGTGACACGGGGGAGCCCATGGCGCAGCCATGTTTTTGTCTGAAGAAGCCTTCGTTGTATTTGAAGTATGTTGTGGTAAGGCAGAGGTCTAACAGTGTGCAGATCTGATCGGGTGTGAAGTTGGTCCTGTCTTCCAAGGAGCTGTCTTCTTGTAGTCGTTTCCTGACAGTCTCCACTGCCTCCGTGGTGGGTATGCAAGTGAAGAGAGAGACTACATCAAAGGACACCATGGTTTCATCTGGATCCAGGGTAAGTTTCTGGACCTTGTCGGTGAAGTCGGTGGAGTTCTTGATGTGGTGTGGGGTGTTCCCCACGAGAGGTGCAAGGATGGTAGCAAGGTGTTTCGCAATGTTATAAGTGGCTGAGTTTATGCTACTGACTATGGGTCTGAGTGGGACCCCTTCCTTGTGGATTTTGGGAAGTCCATAAATGCAGGGTATGGCATCCCCTGGATAAAGGCGGTGATATGTAATGCGGTCAATGATTTTGTCCAAAAGGATTTTGTCCTTTTCAAGGTCTTGAAGAACCTTCAAGACCTTGAAGAAGAACCTGAGAACCTTCACAGACATAGACTCAGTTAGGGACTCTGCCCATCGTCTGCCTCGCCATGATGCATTCCCTTACCAAGCTTGATTTCTGTTCTTGTTTTTATTAAAGAATGTTAGCTACCGCTCACCGCTTGTCTGCGGGCTTTATTGAATGGAAAACTTCCACAACACTTAACAGCGCCCTGACTAATGCGGTTTGGAAGAAGTGCTTTTGATGAGATTCCTGCTTGATTGTACTTGACAGACATTCCCTAACAGATTTGATTTCCACTGTCGCCGTTACATTTTATTGGTAAGGCATGGGACAAACACGAAAAGAACCTGAAGACCATGGCAGCAGTGGGATTCGAACCCACGCCCCCGAAGAGACTGGAGCCTAAATCCAGCACCTTAGACCGCTCGGTCTTGCTACCATTGGGAGCAAGAACCTCATCGCAAAAATCTAGACAGGAAAAATTGAAAAAGTGCAACACAAACCAGAAGCCCAGAACATTCAGTGATGCTCTTACTGTTGTAGAAAAACATGTTTAATACTTTTTGGATACAAAAACATCTGCCTGCCCTGCTTAAAATCTGTTCATCAACCCTGATTAACAATGGGCTCTTGGCTCAGCTTCATCATTGTCGATATGCAGCTTGTCAATACCACTGATCAACAGGCAGGATTACCATTCACAGAGAGTCAAGGAATGGTTGCAATCACAGCATTGTAAGATGGCGACGTACCCTTAATGGTTCAAAGATAGTCATTTGATTTTCACATAAACACCCACCTTGACTCCCCGCTCAAACTAGCAGGCCTGCTTGTGTACATCCTCGTCACTGAAAACGGTATAGTCCTGATCTGAACAGTTAGCTGTTTTATACCATGTGCTTAGCCAGAGGTTTGTTGCCTAACCTGATGTTTGACTTCAGCCAACAACTTTCCCCATTTAATCCAGTGTGGGATTAACACAAAGAACACATTGGCTTTTGACCACATTAAAGGCATATTCCCATACCGGGAGTTGAACCCGGGCCGCCAGGGTGAAAACCAGGAATCCTAACCGCTAGAACATATGGGACTGGTTAGGCAGCGCGCCACTGCCTAACCATAGCTATGCAGATGACACACAAATATATATCACAATGTCACCAGGAGACCGAGGCCCTGTACAGGCTCTTGGTAAATGCATTGAGGAAATTAATGACTGGTTGTGCCACAATTTTCTCCAGCTAAACAAAAACAAAACTGAAATAATAGTCTTTGGAGCCAAAGAAAAACGATTACAGGTCACCAGAGAACTTCAATCTATACACCTAAAAACCACAAACCAGGCGAGAAATTTGGGTGTAGTGTTGGATGCAGACCTAAACTTAGAAAAACATATTAAGACAATAACAAAATCAGCTTACTATCACCTCATGAATATTTCAAGGATAAAAGATCTGATGTCTCAACAGGACCTGGAAAAACTAGTCCATGCATTCATCTTTAGCAGGCTTGATTACTGTAACAGCATCTTTACAGGTCTACCTAAAAATCAGTCAGACAACTACAGCTCATTCAGAACTCTGCTGCTAGAGTCCTCACTAAGACCAAAAAAGTGGACCACATCAGTCCAGCTCTGAGGTCTTTACACTGGCTGCCTGTCCGTCAGAGGATAGACTTTAAAGTTCTGATGCTGGTCTATAAAGCTCTGAATGGTTTAGGACCAAAATACATAAGTGACCTCCTGACCCAGTATGAACCTTCCAGATCCCTCAGGTCATCTGGATCCGGTTTTTTATCAGTTCCCAGAGTCAGAACCAGACACGGAGAAGCTGCATTCAGCTTTTATGCTTCTTATATCTGGAACAAACTCCCAGAAAGCCTCAGATCAGCTGAAACACTCAGTTTATTTAAATCCAGGTTGAAGACTCACCTGTTCTCAGCTGCTTTTGAATAAAGCACCAAATCCACACTTTTAAGCTTAAATTTCAAAAGTTACATTTTAACTACTGATTTTATCTACTGTCCCGATTTTATCTACTGTTTTGATTTTATATACTGTTTTGTTTGTTTGTTTGTTTGCTTGTCTTAATCAATTTCAAATCATGCTTTTTATTGGTTTTTGTTTTTAATGTCTCTGTAAAGCACTTTGAATCACCTTGTTGTTGAATTGTGCTACATAATTAAACTTGCCTTGCCACTGCCGTGCTCCTGGGTGAGAACCAGGAATTCTACCCGCTAGACCATACGGGACTGCTCCACTGTCATGAAATCAAGGACAGTCTTGTCACTCTGCAGCCTTGGTGAGACCAACATAGCAGCACCTTAATCAATTCTCCAGCGGTTGCAGGTTCTGGTCAAAAGCATTTTACAAGGGAGTGGACTGGAGTTGAAACACACTTGAGTGGCATGCGGGGAAGTCCACTAACCAGTCAGTGATGAGACCGTGAATAAAAAGACACGAAATACATGCAAGTTGTAAATGACTTTACAGCACCTGACTAATGTGGTTTGAAAGAATTGCTCTTGATGAGTTTCCTGCATGTTTGGACTTGACAGACATTCTATAACAGATTTGATTTCCACTGCAGCCCTTACAATTTATTGGAAAGGCATGGAAGAAATAGAAAGAGAACTCTGCCGCTTGAACACTATGGCAGCAGTGGGATTCGAACCCACGCCTCCGAAGAGACTGGAGCCTTAATCCAGCACCTTAGACCGCTCGGTCATGCTACCATTGCAAGTAAGAACCTCATCACAAAAATCTAGACAGCAAAACTTGAAAACGTGCAGCACAAAATAGAAGCCCAGAACATTCAGTAATGCTCTTACTGTTGTAGAAAAACATGTTTAATACTTGCCTGAGTGTTTTTGGATACAATAGCATCTGACTGCCCTGGTTAAACTCTTATTGCAGCAATAGGATTTCAACCCACATGTGTGAGGAGCCTGGAGTCTTAACCCAGATCCTTAGACCACACAACCTAACACCTTACAATGCGCTGGACTTGAAGCACACTTGAGTAGCCACTAACCAGTCAGTGATGAGACTGTGAATAAAAAGACATGAAACATCTGCACGTTATAAATGACTTTTGCAGAAGAATTTCTTTTATTCATGTCTTAATCACATTATTTTATTGTATAATACCTTGGTGCCACTGGATTTTAGCATGTCTCTCACACTCATACTGGTAACAGATGGTATCTCAGGAAGTTGGAGGGAAGCATTCACACACAAAGGACCCAGAGTGGGGGGAAGAGTCTTTTGTCTCTTTCTCCACTGTAAGAAGTAGCAAGGGAGTGTGAAACTTTCTTTGGGGGTGGGGGGTACCAAAGGTGTGAAAACAGCTGAGTACTGCCTTTTGTTCCTGTAAGAGGTATTTCACCGAAGGCCATGCTAGACTCAGTTAGGGACTCTGCCCATCGTCTGCCTCGCCATGATGCATTCCCTTACCAAGCTTGATTTCTGTTCTTGTTTTTATTAAAGAATGTTAGCTACCGCTCACCGCTTGTCTGCGGGCTTTATTGAATGGAAAACTTCCACAACACTTAACAGCGCCCTGACTAATGCGGTTTGGAAGAAGTGCTTTTGATGAGATTCCTGCTTGATTGTACTTGACAGACATTCCCTAACAGATTTGATTTCCACTGTCGCCGTTACATTTTATTGGTAAGGCATGGGACAAACACGAAAAGAACCTGAAGACCATGGCAGCAGTGGGATTCGAACCCACGCCCCCGAAGAGACTGAAGCCTAAATCCAGCACCTTAGACCGCTCGGTCATGCTACCATTGGGAGCAAGAACCTCATCGCAAAAATCTAGACAGGAAAAATTGAAAAAGTGCAACACAAACCAGAAGCCCAGAACATTCAGTGATGCTCTTACTGTTGTAGAAAAACATGTTTAATACTTGCCTGAGTGTTTTTGGATACAATAGCATCTGACTGCCCTGGTTAAACTCTTATTGCAGCAATAGGATTTCAACCCACATGTGTGAGGAGCCTGGAGTCTTAACCCAGAACCACACAACCATACTAACGATACAGCAGCTAAATATTACAGCTTTGAAATGTGTAATACAAAGTGGAATAACTCTCCCCAACTTTATAAACAGTACATGTGCATAATACCCAATCTGTTCATCAACCCTGATTAACAATGGGCATTTGGCTCAGTTTCATCATTGTCGATATGCAGCTTGTCAATACCACTGATCAACAGGCAGGACTACCATTCACACTGAGTCAAGGAATGGTTGCAATCACAGCATTGTAAGATGGCAAAAGACGTACCCTTAGTCCACCCTCACTCTGTTTAAACATGGTAATTTGCTTTTCACCTAAACAGTCACCTTGACTCTACTGAATCCATCTATTTTGGGAACCAGTAGCCTGAGATATTGATGATATCCCAGATAGCAAGACGACATTGAATCTATGTTGATTTTTCATCCGAACCATCGTATATGGTCGGGGTTGAAATGCCAATGTTGTAACAACATTGAAATACTGTGGTAAACCGACGGTCTTACTATAGAGACGTTGTAACGATGTTGATTCACCGTTGTTTTGTTGTCATTGATATTTGATCTATTTATAGTCGACCAGGTGACAACAACAACGTCGAGAAAACGTCTATTTATAGTTGACGATCGATCGGCTCTGGTCACCATCAAAAACCATCGATTTGTAGTTGAGCATTAAATTGCATTGCAACTGATCGGGTATAAAGTACCAGAGAAAGTAGATTTATTGTTCATTTGTTATCAATGACTTGGTCTAGTTCACCAGCTTTAAAAAAATCATGTCTACGTGCAATTTATGTATAGTTGACCAGGAAATTAAAGCAGCGATCACTTGGACTATTCCACAGCACCCCTCTCACATTGGTACATCCCCCCAGGTATTGTCTTGTACAGTAGAGCGGGACATTTGATTTACTCTCAGCGGAATTGACCGGAGAAGGCATCAGTTCATGCACTGCACTGGCCTGCACCACGATTAGTATAAGGTAAGAATGAATGATTTTTTTTTCCTACTCGTTATTTCCATGTTTGCATTTGAATAACAGTAAAAAACTCGTTAATGTTGTACATTAACGAGTTTTTTACAGTTATTTACGTTGCTCCCACAAAATGTGGGAGCCCGAAATTGTGTCTATACTTCTTACAATCCGGCAACAAATAAATTGCACTGCGGACAAAGTATATCAACAAAGAAAACATTTTCGTTTCATAATTTCTTCGTTATATTCCCTTACAAAGCTAGCTTTAACGCTTCGAGGTTTCCTTTGTTCTTGCCGTCGCCTCGGCGCTTGACCCAGACTTTCGCTCTGTATTTGCTTAGTACTACAAAAAATTCTAAATCTGTGATATATGACTGATAAACGTAAAGTTAACTGTATAAACGTGTTCAATGACTTTGTTACTTTTGATGATTGGAGAGCACTCGCTTCAATTCGCACACGAAAACTTTAGACTCAGTTTGAAAGCTCACGCGGCATGCCCACGTGATTGTACGTTGCACGCTCACCTAACTTTACGTTGCACGCCTACATGACTTTCCGTTTGTGCCTTGAATAATGAATAAGGCTACGTCCACACGTACCAGCGTATTTTTGAAACCGCTGATTTTTCTATGCGTTTGCACCTTTTGTCCACACGTAATGTATGTCTGGCCGTACATTGTGTTTGTATTTCCAGGCACATTTCACGAAGCAGAACGCAGTCTTCAGAGATATCCACGTGAACGCTGTGATACGTCTGACCTTCAGTCCGAAGAAGAAACCCAGACCAGTCTTAAAAGAAAGCACAAGTAAAACCTTTTTATTCACAAACATATCTTTGATTGTTAAGAATTTATGATCTTGTCTTTTATACATATCTGTGGTGCTTGCATACTGCAATATCGCCACATAATATAGTCCAAAAAGTGGAAGTTTGTAAACTTTTTAAAAATGCAAAGCCGTGTACACTTGTGCACTTCAAAAATTCATTGTATACTGTACCTTCTTGCACGTCTCTGTTTCCTGTGTGTGTTGTTAGAAATCAAACTAACTTTAGGAAACAATATGCCAAAAGCACATTTACAATTACTTAAGACCGTTTTTAATTTATTTTCTTTAGACCAAATTCCCTGTACACATATACGGACTCAGAGGATGAGCAGCCTACAAAAAAACGGTTTCCCCAGGCCCCTCGAGTGAAAATACCAGGTAATAAAATACTGTCTAGTGTCTGTGTACATATCTGTGTCTGACACAAGGAGACTTTTTTGACAAGTTGTCTGTATTCTTAAATACTTAAAAAATTATCTTTTTCTAAACAGCCCTCATCACTCCGCAGTCTGCCCCCCAGCCCACTGATAGCAACCATCATAATGCCCCACCCAGCTTCCGGCACCTTTCGCCACTCCGGCACAAACCGACACAGCTTTGCGATCTCCCCAGCATGCAGAGTCTGATGTCTTCCCTATAGATGGTATGCTTTTAAAAAAGCTTTAAAGCTGCATCACAATGTCATTGTACTCTTATCTTCAAAACACCAGTTTATACTCCTGAATGTCATCTTGTTGTGATTTTTTTTTCTGTAGATTCCAGAGACTCTGTGAGGCCACTATTGCAAGGCAAGTTTGAAAATCTTGGAATTTCACAGTTTACATGGTATAACAAATATATGTGACAGGCAAAAACTAGTAAACACTTTTAGCAGTTACAAGAACTAACAAATGAATATCCAACAAAAGGGAATAGAAATACATTGTACTGCCAATACTTTGGTTTATTCTTTGTATGACTTGAAAATCAGGCTTTAGGGAAAACCAAATGACATGTTTCTATCATCAATTACATGAAGTAAACACACAAGCACTTGCATACACATTTAAGACATGAGACTCGCTAATTCCATCTCTTAAAATGTGTCTATAGGTGAGACGCTTTGCGTTGATTGGTGCTGCTGGACCACACTGGAGGTGCGAGTCCGCCGTGTAATGGTTTATGCCATTACAAAGGAGCTGGCCTCTGTACTCAACTGGGCAGGGGAAAAAAACCAAGGACCAGACAAAGCAAAAAAGGGCATTTAAAGAGACAGCGCTGTGCAGATGCATATTTGGTAAGTTTTAACATTTATTGTAGTTTTATGAGCCTAAAGTGAACAATAAAGGGATCAATTGATGTGCTGGGTGCATTTCACATTTCCTATGTCTGTTTTTTGCTATATTACTTTGTCTTTCTTAATAACAAGACTTTCATGTCCGGTTAATCTGGAGATGGAGTCTTTGGTCTTCGGCTTGTTTTGTCCTCGGGTTGTACACTTTGTACAGCCCGAGGACCCCATGTTTTCTTTTCTTTTTTTTTTTAAAGGATACACGGCACACCATGCTAAGACATATCACATTTTCAGCTTATAGCTCTTTGGGAATCAAATGCGGCAGTTTGCTGATTTCCGCCTGGTGACTTTCATGTTTATTAGCCTAGGAGTTTACATACTTTCTCCCTGCTGAAGACAATTAACAAGAGCTTATTCATGTGCTCTAATTCCCTTTTTTTTTGTGTGTGTGTCTATTTTTTGTCCTAGATGGCCTGGCGCAGCAGGTAGGGGCGAACTCTATGTCTGAGTTGGTCTTTGCTCAAGCAGTCCAGAAATGGCTCAGATATGCTCCAGATCGTACGGGTGGCGCGCAGGACGCACATCATCCATCCCCATCCCGGAGTAAATAATAAAAAGTGACGTGAAACATAGAAATGTAAATAGGAAACTTTGTCTTTTAATAAAGTATTTTGCAAATGATACATGTCTATTGACCTTTTTTGTTTTTTTGTTTTTTTTCAATAAAAAGCAACTGTGCGAAAGAGGTGGAAAATCAACACCATAGCTCAACAGTGTTTCAATATCAGAATCTGACATTGTTTCAATGTCAACAGTATTAGAAAATATAACATCGAATCAATGTCAGGTTTCAACATTGATTCAACATCAAAACCTGACGTTGTTTCAACATTAAAAATGGGTGCAAGAGTGACGTTGGGTCAACGTCAGATCTCAACGTTGGTTCAATGACATCGCCTGATATTGACTCAACATTGTTTCAATGTTTCCTTGCTATCTGGGATGGTACTGTAATGTCTTTAGACAAGATGGAGTCTGATTATTGAAGACTTTGTATGTGAAGAGAATAATTCTTCAGGGAGCCAATTAAGAGAAGTCAAGATTGGAGAATTGGCCATCTCTCCTTTAGTCCGTACCCTTACTGCAAATAAAACTGACTAACACAAATAAAAAACAAAAATGCAACATGGAAAAATACAGCAATACTCAACTAGAGCCCACATGAGGAAAAAACTCCTCCTGGGAGGGGTCACTTTGTCAAGCCTTTTGATTTCCCAAAACAAAGCGTAACCTGATACACTCCATTTCTCCCCTCACAGTGAAACGGTTTGTCAATCACCTTGACATACAAAAACAGTCCAAGGACAGACAATGAATCATGAAAAACTCTGCTGTTCAGTCTGTTTGGATCTACTGAAGGAGCCAGTCACTATTCCCTGTGGACACAACTACTGTATGAGCTGTTTCAAAGTCCACTGGAATAAAGAGGATCCAAAAGGAATCTACAGCTGTCCTCAGTGCAGAAAAATCTTCATACCGAGGCCTGCTCTTGTGAAAAACACCATGTTAGCAGAGTTAGTAGAGGACTTGAAGACATCCGGACACCAAGCTGCTTCAGCTGATCTCTGCTATGCTGGACCTGAAGATGTTTCGTGTGATGTCTGCACTGGAAAGAAGCTGAAAGCAGTGAAGTCCTGTCTGGTATGTTTGGTTTCTTACTGTGAGCAACACCTCCAGCCTCACTATGACTCCTCTGCCTTTGACAAACACAAGCTGGTCAAACCATCCAACTGGCTGAAAGGGAACATCTGCTCAACTCACAATGAGATGATGAAGATGTTCTGCCGTACTGATCAAAAATGTATCTGCTATCTCTGCTGAATGAACATAAAGGCCACAACACAGTTCCAGTTGAAGAAGAAAGGACTGAAATGCAAAAAGAATTTGAGGTGATTTTGCAAAATGTTCACCGGAGAATTCAGACCAAAGAAGGAGAAGTGAACGTGCTTCGGAAGGAAATCGAGGAAATTCTGCAATCTTCTGATAGCGCTGCGAAGGACATTGAGACCATCATCAATGAGCTGGTGAGTTTCATTAAAGAAAACGGCTCAAATCTAAAGCAGCAGATCAAATCCCAGCAGGAAACTGAAGAGAGGTGAGTCAATAAGCTTCAGAATAAACTGAAGCAGGGGATCACTGAGCTGAAGAGGCAAGAAGAGGAGCTAAAGCAGCTTTCAGACACAGAGGACCACATTGAATTTTTACATAGTTACTCCCAAATGCCCAAACTCACTGATTCTATTGACTCACCAAGCTTCAGAATTTGTCCACTTAAATACCTTGACGATCTTGAAAGAGCAGTGTCAGAAGCCAGAGATAAACTCAAAATGTTTCTAAGTGAGGAATGGAGTAAACTCACTCTTAGAGTAAGATCAGCAGATGTTTTACTGCCACAAGCACAACCTAAGACCAAAGATGAGTTTTTAAAATATTCATGTCAACTGACAATGGACCCAGATACAGTGCACCGAAAACTCTTTCTATCAAATCAGAACAGAACCGTATCAGACAATGCTCCATTTCCATGTAAGAACTCCGGTCTTAAAAAAAGAGACAGGTTTACCATTGAACATCAGGTCCTGAGTAAAGAGAGTCTGATTGGACCTTGTTACTGGGAAGTGGAATGGAAAGGGGAAGGGGTTTCAGTAGCCGTTTCGTATAAGAATGAAATAAGACTGGATCAAAGTGAGTTTGGAAGCAATAATATGTCCTGGGCATTAGAGTGTTACAACATAAGCTACAAATTCAAACATAACAACATTACAACTCCTATCTCAGGCCCTCTGTCCTCCAAAGTAGGAGTGTACGTGGATCCCAGAGGAGGTATTCTGTCCTTCTACAGTGTCTGTGGCACCATGACCCTCCTCTACAGAGTCCAGACCCCACCACTTTATGCTGGACTGTGGATTTGGAAGAGTTATTGGACAGACAACACTGCTACATTTAATGAGTTGAAGTAGACTGTGCTTATTACCATATATAACACCACGAAAGAAAAAAAAAAATCTCAGTTTTTTTTTGCCTATTTTTCTGCTCACTGGTCAAAGGCCAGTCAAACCATCTTACAGTAAAATTCTAAGTTTTTAGGTAGGTAGCTTGTTGTTCTTTCTCCTTGGCAGCATGGAAAAAACATGAAATATTGACAGTAATGTAATATATTTCATCCTGTACTTATGAACATGTATGAATATAAAAATACAGCATGTGGCTTTCATACTATATAGTTTGAATTTATATTGTTTCTGCAATGTTTTCTGCAATGTTAATCTTAGAAAAAGGTATCTGGTTTGCATCTTACCCAGGCAAGCCACCATCCTAAACATTAATCACAAACGTTGTCGCATGTCAAGGCTTAGATCAACAATGAGGTCAATAAATCAAAAGGAACAAATAGCAAAAGACAAAAAGAAAATCATTAAAAAAATAGACAGACTGACAAAGAAATTAGTCTAACTTCTTTAAGATTGTTCGTTTTTAATGTAAATGACCCCTGTCAGAGTGTAATGACCTAATAGTTGTGCGAATTTAGAATAAGTGACTGTCCTATTCTGCTCTGGGGAACAGTGCAGTGGCGACATGATAGCAACTTCCTGAACTCAGTTGGTTACTCACATGGTTACTAATGTCTTTTCCTGTCTAACATCTACTTAATCACTTACTGAATAAATACTGTATATATAAAAAACAAAAAAAATACAAAAACATAAACACTTTGCTATGTAAAGAAATCGAAATAATAAAGCTGACTAATTATGAATAGAGTACTATATTTATTTTTCACTTCATGAATTTGGTGACTGCTGCTGTAGAAAAAGCTCCAAAAGACCACGGATTTTGGCAGGACCCAGAAAGCAAAGTTACACAACAGATCATAAGTAAGTGTGTTTATTTTTCAACAAAAGGAGAGGGGTATGTAGAGCCAGGATCAGGGCAGCCATAACATGTTTAACAAGCAAATAAGGATTGTCTGTAAAGAAGGAGGGAAAAAAAATTAGTCAGGACAGGAATGGCAGGGAGAACATAAATTGTGAGACGAGATCCGGGGAGTTGGTCAGTGGTCACCGATCAATGATCAGTGGTCACTGATTAAAAGTCTTTGATCTGTGGTTGTTGATCAATGGTCATGGCAATTTGAATATTAACAAGAAACTGACCTCACAGCCCATTGTTCACCATCGGTGCTACTTTCAGTCATTGTGCAAAGGTACTGTTTATAAAGTTGGGGAAACCTGCTATCAGATAACACTGAAAAAGTCACATGGATGATTGACGAAACGTTTCTCCTACTGAAAATGCTACGTGAACAGAATCAACTTTTTGGGAGGATATCACATCATTTTTTCACAATGCCCCCATGCTCTTTTATTCTGTATACAGTCCATTTTTCCTTCTCCCATGCATGTAATTGGTCTAACCTAAGGAATGTTTAGTCCTCATTGGTTATAGACAAAAACACTCAAATAGGAGTGGGTCAAGCTGTTTAATACAACTTATTAAAATAAACTCAAAATAAATAATAGAAAAAATGAAACAAAGACTTGTGGTCTCAAAGTGGGAAGTAAAACTTGCTAAAATAAACACAATAAACACATGCAAAATAGCAAACCACCATAGCACCCAATCAGAATTAATAATGAAATACTTCCATTGGATGACTCTCACTAATGGAAACATTTATTTCTTAACTGAGAGGAGGTGACCTTCTGAAATCCCATGATTTCCTCAGAGTGTAACCCAAAACATATCACCTTCTCCTCTCACAGTGATACTGTTTGGCATGCATTTTGCAGACAAAAATTGACACCAAGGCTACAAAATGGATCAAGAGAAACTCTGCAAATCAAATCCAAGCAGAAAAATGAAGGGAGTCAAGTTATAATACTTCAGAAGAAGCTGGAGTAGGAGATATCTGAACTGAAGAAGACGGACAAGGAGCTAAAGCAGCTCTCACACAGAGAGGACAACATGGAATATATACTCAACTACTCCCTGCTTTTCAAACTCAGCAATTATACAGACTCACCAAGCTTCAAAATGTGTCCAGTTAAACACTCTGAAAATCTGAAAACAGCAGCGTTAGAAGACATCTATAAGTTGGAATTTTGACTTAATAACTTTAAATTATGGGTAGTTATGGGGTAAGGGGGGTAGGAGTTAGTGGTTAGGCTTCTATAGCTTTTATAGCTATGAAAAAACAAACAAACAGGGTGATGTCACAATGGCTCCATTGAGCGTGCCCCGCCCCCCTTAGTTAACTACACGTTTAATGGAGTTTAACCAGGTTCTATTTCAGTTTACAGCCCTGTTTTCCCCCTCTCCTACTGAAGGTTGTTTGATGAAATATATGTCTGGGTTGGTGGAAGGACAAAGTTAGGGTGAACACGTACTATATTCAGCAGACTCGTCTGTCTTGACGAGTTTATCGCTTGGCTATCTATGCAGCGGTTGAAGAGTCCGTGAAAAGACTACAAGGAATCCCAGAATGCACCTCACGCGCGTCCGCCGAAATGGAGAAAAAGTGTCCTCGCGCGGAACTTTAGATGAGTTCTTAAAATCTTCTATCTCTCGTTACAGAATTATCGAATTGACTTTTTTTTCATCGAGATAAAATAGTATTAAGACATAATATAAAACAAAAAGTTATAACTTTCAAAACCTGTATGTCTGTTAATCTCACGGTTGAAGCCAGCTTTACCGGGTGGGTAACACGGAATGTTGACAGTGTGACGCCAGACTCGGCCAGTAGAAGCTGCTCTCTGTGTTCAGAATTTGTCTTATATTTCAGCTCCATCTAAACATTTGGATTTCAGCCAACCTAAATGAGTTTCAGAGGTGACAGCGATGATGACGACAGCTGCAGTAAACGAAGAGTCGCGTATGTTTACAGTCCGGAGTATATCCAGACCTGCGACACTTTATCCAAAGTGCCAAACCGGGTGAGTTGAACTGAATGAGAAGCGTTACAGAGCTAGTTAGGTAGCAGCCTTTTCCTAATCTGGAAAACGATATCCTTGTCTTTACCTCTGTTACCAGGCGAGTATGGTCCACTCACTGATAGAAGCCTATGGACTGCTTCAACACATGAGGTGAGCTGCTGGTGTTTGCACCGAGAGAGAACACAGTTGGTATTGTTTTTGTCAGTGAGCAGGAGAGGATGTACAAAAGACACACTGTGGAAGATGAAGGTGGGTGGATCAATCCAAATTTCAATAGTATCTATACCAAAGCTAGTATTTGTATCGGATCTATATAAAAATTTGCATTATTGCACAGGAGTAGTGGGAGAGGATCAGCGATTAATAACTAATGATTAAAGCAGCAGAGTGCTGTATAAACACACTGAGAGTGAAAACGGGTGAGTAAAGAAGAAACATTTAGTCTATCATGGGAAGCCCCAATCACCCTTGGCCTATTGCAGCGTAACTAAAGCAGGATTCAGGGAATTATTAAGATGTTGGTCAAAACTGGGAACACTGTCCAAAATGATGCCAAAGTTCCTGACTTGCTCACTGTGAGAAAGGGATGATAACAAAAACCTCCTGAGACAAAAGTTTTACTGCTGCTCGGCTGGTAGGTGGCAGAGATGGTGACAGTCTGCTAGCAACAAAAGAAATCACTAGGAGGTTTCTGGTGCAGCATCTTCTTTCACCCAGCGAGAGCCAACAACCTCCCTAGTAACCACTGGTTGTGTCATGTCTACTATGGTGGACAGCCCTTGAAACAATGTGCGTGTGAAGTACAAATAAAACTTGTGTTCTTTCATTTATAATCATTTGCAAATGATGTTACCGGTTTAGCTCAGTGCATTAAGTGGGCGACCACATGCCGTACAGCTAAGAGTGGCCAGTCCGGGTTTGAGTCCAACCCGTGGCCCTGCATGTTTTACTCCTTCTCTGTCTGCTCCTGCTTTCCTGTCCACTGTGTCTATCAAATAAAGCTGAAAAATCCCCCAAATTCCACTTTTTCAGGTAAACACTCGGGTAATTATATAAAGTTTCTCTTTTTACCCTGATAAAAAGGCTCATAACTGTTATTTTTAACTCCATTTCTCCTGTCTGTTTGTCACTGCAGTGTCTCTGCTGTTAAATCACTCTTTCTCTCTACTCTCTCCAGCATTGTCAAACCCCACGTGGCCACTATAGAGGAAATGGCCAAATTCCACACTGATTCCTACCTGGAGCATCTCCACAAGATCAGCCAGGACGGAGACAACGATGACCCCCAGTCGGCTGACTACGGCCTGGGTGAGCAAAACACATTGCTACCTTTTTATTATTTAATCTTTAATGTGTTAAACGCACACACTTTTAGTGCAGTATGGTGTCATTGGGTTTCTGGTTTAAAGCACAGCTGCCTTTTGTCCTGCATGACTAAAGTGATGAAGGGCTAAACTGATCATTACCTGCAATATTAAAGCAGCTGTAGTACAAAAATGGAAATAAAGGGGTTAAAATGATTTCACCAGTAGATGGCAATGTAACACTGCACTTAAAAACACTGACAGCGATCATAAATGTTCTCCTCAAATAACATTTTTTTCTTTTGTTTGAGACACAAGTGCTTAAAAAAAATCTAAGGGTATGTTTGTTGATCTTGTCCCACTCCTGAGATCCCACTGTTGTTTGTTGTTCTTGGATGGGTTGTATGTTAGTCCATCCTTTTCCGAGGTTTACATTTCTAACTTTAGACTAAGCTTCAAGTTCACTCTGCTTGTTTTTGTTCCATGACATTCCCTTATCCTTTATCTTTCTCTCACCCTCTCTTTTTTAACTCAGTAAAGTTCTCATTCAAGGACTTGAGTTACCCTTCAGATTTCAGTGCGGTTTAAGGCGCAAATATCAGAGAAAGTTTTTGTGCTTTTTCGTGTCGTCGTAAAATCCACTGCATGCATGCATGCATGCATGTACCGCGAAGCATTATATTAGGTGCCTGTTGAAGTAGCTCGGTGTTTATTAGTGGCGTTTCAGTGTCACTTCTTACTGGCATACATCACTAGGGTAACATATGCTGCAGACATAACCACATCCAGTTAAGACACCGCCAAGTGACCAATCAGTTCCTTGGAAAATAGTGTTACGATTCCTGGGAAAGCTGGTCATATGAGACTGATAAGCCCTCGATTAACTTATCGAGTTGATAACCATCTGCATGTGACTTTTGAAAGGAGCAGACACCTCCCCCAACCAGCTGTACGGTGAGGGGAGGAAGATGGGGAAAAAAGACACACTGTGGAAGAGAGCCACTGGTAGATAATAACTAATGATTAAATACAGAGTGGTGTTTAAACACATAGTGATTAAAGAAGAAACACAGTGCATTGTGGGAATACCCCAGCAGCCTTGGCCTATTGCAGGGTAACTAAGAGAGGATTCAGGGTCACCTGATCCAGCCCTAACTATAACCTTTATCAAAAAGGAAAGCTTTAAGTATAAGTTTATCCTAGCTGTCAGACCCCTGACAAATTAACATGCGTACTGCGAATTGGTTTTGCCTTTTTTAAAAAAATGTATTTATTTTTTAAATCCCTCATCTTCCTCTCGCCTGCTGTATTTTCTCCCTCCAGGCTATGACTGTCCAGTGGTCGAGGGCATATTTGACTATGCAGCAGGAGTGGGGGGCGCTACGCTGACGGCAGCTCAGACTCTGTTGGACCAAAAGTGTGACGTGGCCATCAACTGGGCAGGAGGGTGGCACCACGCCAAGAAGTAGGCTAACATACTTTAGTATGCTGTAACCTTCCTGTGTGCTGCATTACATGTGCATATAGTGTCTCCCAGCAGGCCGTCTTCCTGACCCATGCCCTCCTTCCGCACCTAAACCAGCTTTAGATGAGCACTTGTTCAGTCAGTACTTGTCAGTTTAAGAACAGAGACAGTGTTTGGTGGATAATGTGACTTTATTTATCCACTCAGAACGAAATCTTTTGGCTATGTCCTTTTAATCGTATCTGTAGACAGTAATAGCCCATTAATGTGTGCCGATGTGATGTAATCACACTGTTGTCTCCCCCCGTGACAGTCACATAATTGCCTGTGAAGGCAGACTTGCAGCTGGCTTATTTGTCACTCATGAGGGTGAGAACGGCGAGCATAAATAGAGCCCCAAGCAGCCAGTTTCCCCTCTCCACTGAAAGATCTACTGTAGGAATCACTGTTTAGAAAAACCATATCTGCATAAACCTTTAGAGACATTACACACTGGTCACCGAACAGTCGTTGTTGTGCTTATGTCAGTCACTCTGGGTTAACTGATCCAGCTGTGAGCAGGTGTTTCAGGGCCAGACTCAGAATTTGTTAAACCATCAAGTTCCATCAGTTCCATCAAATGGCCTGAAGAGGGTGCTCTTGACAAAGCAGTACTTTTCAAACGTGGCGCTTCATCTTCATCTCTCTTATCGTCCAGGGATGAGGCTTCAGGCTTCTGTTACGTGAACGATGCCGTGCTGGGAATCCTCAGACTGAGAGAGAAATACGAAAGAGTCCTCTATGTGGACGTTGACCTGCATCATGGAGACGGTGCACACCAAACACTGTTTTGACTTTTGCACAATTTAAAATAAGCTTCTTTTACATTTTGTCATCCTCACAGCAGTTTTTTTTTGTTTCTTTTGGTTCCAGCTTTAAAAAGCTCTTTCCTCCCCTTTGGTCTCTGCAGGTGTTGAAGATGCCTTCAGCTTCACATCCAAAGTTATGACCGTTTCACTGCACAAGTTCTCGCCCGGGTTCTTCCCAGGTCAGGCAATACAGTGAGCTTAACCACAGCGTGCTTTAATATGCCAAATTGAATTATGAGACCGTGTTGGATAAGTTTGTGCTTGCTTAGGTACGGGTGACCTGTGTGACACCGGGCTGGGTAAAGGCCGCTGGTACGCTGTGAACGTCCCGCTGGAGGACGGCATCAAGGACGACAGATACTACCAGGTTTTTACCAGGTACACACACTCATATACACACACAGAGAAACTGTATCGCTGTCCTCCTATATAAGTCCAAGAGATCAGAGGTCAGGGTCATCCATTGATGAGTGCTATGGAGCATGTGCAAGTTCAGCATTTTATCAGGGACACTTTAGCAGGGAAATCCTTCCATTGTGAGGCTTAAACTGGGGATTTTCTAGTTGAAGGAGTTTCTCTATGCTGAGCACTTAATGCAAATGTGTCGCCTCTAAAAGGAAATAAAGGGTTAAGACCCGTTTGTTTGTCCTCTCTGTGTCAGCATCTGTATGGCGCAGATTCTGTGATCTTGAACAGGAGGAGCTGAGTTTGTTTCCTCTCGACTGCTTATAAAGCCTTAAAATCTGTATTTGAGCAAAAGAGCAAATAAAGTGTAGGCGGTGTTTTTTTTCTGGGGTTTTTTTGGCAAGCACCAAGCAGCAATCATCTCAGCTCTGTGTGTGATTGCTGGGATCATTCCAAGAGGTTTTTTTTGTTTTGTTTTTTTAATGGAGTGGCATAAGAGTAAGACAGAGGGGTCTCAGTGGAAATCACACATAAACAGAGTGTAGAAAATTAGCATAGAAAACACTGGATGTGATTTTCAGGCCCATGTGCCTTCATACACGTAGTTAGTGTTTTAGTACAACTCATAAAAACACTTAATTAGTCTAATAACACTAAAGTTACAGCGTCAAAAATAAACTTACAAGTAGTCATTATACACAATTGAATACACAATGTTATTGGGTTATAATTATTCATTCTATAATGTTTATGTCAGTTTAATGGTGAGAGATCATTTTATTTGCCTCTGTGCTGCTTTGTAGCACATAGGCAAATAAAATGTAATACAGCATCACTGTTATTGTGCAAAAGTCTTGAGTCACCCCTCATTTCTTCATAGTTTGCTTCCAAGGAGCATTTCTTGTCAGGCTTTCTGAAGGTCTTTCAATTTTTTTCTTTTATCGGCTGCTTTTTCAGTTATTTTCAGTCTAGTCCATTTTCAGATGATTGTTTTTTGTTTGTTAAGCTAGTTTAACACTGTACTATGCATCATTCAGGCATAAAAAATGGTAAATGGCCTGTATTTGTATAGTGCTTTACTTAGTCCCTATGGACCCCAAAGCACTTTACACTGCATTCAGTCATCCACCCATTCACACATGGGTGATGGCACGCTACATTGTAGCCACAGCTGCCCTGGGGCGCACTGAGAGAGGCGAGGCTGCTGGACACTGGCGCCACCGGGCCCTCTGACCACCACCAGTAGGCAACGGGTGAAGTGTCTTGCCCAAGGGCACAACGACCGAGACTGTGCGAGCCGGGGCTCGAACCGGCAACCTTCCAATTACAGGACCAACTGCCAACTCTTGAGCCACGATAAAGCACATCATTTGTTCCTTCGCCTATGAAAAATGTCAAATATAACAAAGTGATTCCCAGAGAGCTATTAGATTAAAGAATCTTACCATATCTCTGCATCGTGTGCAGTTTCCTCAAAAACAAACTGAGGAAACCTAAAAAAGCATGTAGTACATACAATAGATGAACAGTAACAGTGCGAGTCATGTCCTTAACAAAACAAGAGCTGACAAAACCTGGAGAACTGTTCCTGAAAACTACTTTTTATCCTTGTTGTAATTTCATGATTGCGGATCAGCCGACATCTGTGAGCTGATGGTAATGGAAATTAAACTTGCTCTCTATTTCTCAGCGTCGACTTCTAATGGGTGAAACTAAAGTCTTTTCTTGTAAAGTAACTAATGCAAGTGACTGAAAACTTGTATCCCATCCATCCACTTCCACTTCTCAAGTTCAAGGTCGTGTGGTGTACATCCTGGACAGGTTGCTGGTCTTTCATAGGTTTAACACAGAGAGACAAACACTGATACCTAACCTAACAAATGCATGGGTTTAGACTGTGAAAGAAAGCTGGAGTACCCGGAGAGAGCTGGGAAGACTGTGCAAACTCCACAAAAAAGACAGCGTAGTGCTCCAGCTCTGTGAAATAATGAGTAAGCTGCACGTAGACTAATACTTCATTACTTTTTATTGGTATAATCACAGGCTACTGCTTTAGCGCCTCTAATTGGTGGAAGTAACTGAACAAATTGGGTGTAAGTGTTTTGTTTTAGTGTTCTACACTTACTATAAAGTTATTATTGTTCAGAACAGAATGTACAGGTAAGGCTTTTTTTTAGGTCATGTTAGCCATCACTGCTTGAGTGCCAGCAAGGTTTTTGTTGGCTCAAAAGTCCCCTATGGTAGTGACTATGCACATAAGCTCAATTAGTCACAGAAGTCTATACATTTTCGTGAATTCTTTTCTTTTTTGGATGCTTGATAACCAAATGATATGCATCCTCTGTGAGTAACAGAATTCTTTCTTCTTTTTACAGCGTCCTGCAGGAGGTGCGGGCACAGTTCAACCCGGAGGCGATAGTGATGCAGCTGGGTGCTGACACAATGGCGGGCGACCCTATGTGCTCCTTCAACATGACCCCTGTTGGGGTGGGCAAGTGTCTGCAGTATGTCCTGCAGTGGCAGCTACCTACACTCCTGCTGGGCGGAGGTACGCTTCACGTATGTGTTTATTATTCTGCCTGATGTTGATGTGTGTGTTGGTATATCTCCACGTATGGCTGTATGCGCATGTTTCTTGGAGTGCTGAGGTAGTCCAGATGTAACGGTGTAGTGCGCGTTCTCTTTTGTGCGTGTTTGTGTTTGCTTTGAATTTCTGAGTCCGTTACTTAAGCACATTTACACACACTGCCCTGTCCCAGACTCCTCAGCCCTTGGCCAGATGATAGCTACTAATTATACAACACAATGAATCCATTTTACTCAACTACAATCCCACCTCTCTTCCTTTCTCTCCCCTCCCGCTCTGTCCTACATACTTTCTCCTCAGTCCATTCCCTCCATCTTTAAACTTTCTCTGTGTCTTCTGTATGTGGGAGGCTTTATAGTTTTTCTTCCAGAGGATTTTGTCATGTTAGCTTCCTTTTTTTGGTCTGAAGAGCTACACAAAGCTGTATAAATGTGAAAGTACAAATGAGCTCTTATTGCACACACATTCAACTGAACACAAGAATGAACTGGCTCAGGTCAACAAAAGAATAGACTGTATACAAAAGCTGTTCATAACCACATGGACAAACATAACTGCTAATCAATGCTAAATAAAATAATAAATAAGTACTCAGATTTCATGCACTAGTTCCACTGGAGCACAAATGTGCTATTTGACAGATAAAAAATTAGAAATTGAAATACTTCAAAACAGCAGCACAAACAGTGCAACTTTAACAAGAAAAAAAAAACATCCTCCATACATTTGTTCTGTAGCACACTGTAAACATGTTTATGTCAGCTTTTATATGTATAGTTAACATAGGCGTCTTCAGAGATTGTTAGTCGGCCTCAAGTGGCCATTAGAGGAACTGCAGTTTGGACACATAATTAGATACAGGGTATTTGATATGTTAGTTTAGTTTAGTTTTTTAATTTAAATTTTTCTTCCAGACATGTTTTTTATTCTTTGTTTGTGATTTAGCATTTTGACATGGGAATCTATGGTTATTGACACCTCAAGTGGCCATTGGAGGAACTGCACTTTTTGGCACTTGTGTTGAGTTGGCTTAATTTTTCACTGCTTTGAAGTTACTGGCATTTTCTTACACTTCATGACTTGGTAACAGGGGCAGATGTAGAGAAATTTTATTAGGGTGGCATGGAAATCAAATGGCGTGGCAAAATCAAAGCCTTTTTTTAAACACATGCATGTGTTGCATATGGTAAAAATGATTCAAATGCAAGTATACATGCGTTTCATATAAAAAATAGTCTATAGCTTAATTAATTTCTGTAGCCCACATAATTAACCTTTTCAGTTACATAATACATGTGATTTTTTTATGTACTGTATAGCCTGTATAATAAATAAATACATATAAAAATAGACATTTTTGTATCATAACTCTGGATTTAGTGGCCTGTCATTAAAATTTAAAAGCTGGTATATACTTTGAAGCCCAAACTTTCAACACAAGCTGAAATAGAGACTCAGCGTGGCTGCAGCTTGTTGCTATGTCAGCTTAATCACATGCCCGTCATCACACAGAGTGTTAATAACACTCACCTTCATTCCACCTTCAAAGTGTTAATGCTATCTTATCTTAACAAACAACACTGTCATATGCAAAACTAGGGTGGCACTAGGGGTGGCAAGAGATCATTTTAGGGTGGCACATGCCACCCCATGCCACCCCTCTAGATGTGCCCCTGCTTAGTAACCTGATGACAGTGTACGACCTCTTATTGGGGGCATTTTCACATTCTATATTCAGTTTTTACCCCTTAGCCGTTAAATGCTGATCGGGTATCTTCAGCGTAGACACCCAAGTTTGTGATTACAATAACTAGATAGATAGGTGGCTACCTGAGAACAAAGCGACGCATGATTTTCAAATTCATCCCATACGTGGAACCACTAAAAATCTCAGATAAGTTAGAATCCCAATTACCTTTGCTTCAAGGTCGAGGTCAGTGGTAAGGTTTTCTGAAAATCTTGTGAATATCTCGCGATAACTCAAGAGGGAAATCAGCTAGGATTTTCAAATTATAACCACAGGTACATCTACTAGGAGGCTGAGCTGTAACACTGATGGACGCCGGTACTTTTAATATAATAGGTACTCTATGTGACACATTGTGGTTAATTGAATCAGTAGGTTTAATAGCTGTCTAACTAATTGTGTCAAATATTTTACTGTTAGGTAATGCCTGAGACATCATGTTATATCTTCCCGTCTGTTTGTTGCTGGGTTAGTGGAGATCTCCCTCATGAACTTGTTTTTGTCCATTTCCTTTTTTGTCTTTCCAGTCACTGATTTTTCTGACTCCTGCCAAGGAAACATGTTGTCTCACAGATGATTTATGTTTTGAATTATGTAAGACATGGTTCTGTTTGGTTATCATTGTCACTGGTCGTAGTCATGTGACCTATCACAGGTGAAAAACAATAACTCTTGTGATATCTACACAAAGCCCCCCAAACATCAGTATAACAAAGGAAACTAACAGTTGCTCAAAATGGATTTCCCCACCTGTTTAACTTAATAGAGTAATCATTTATTTTTTTCTTTTTACAGATAAACAGATGTTGTGCTATATCCTGTGTAAAGTAATGAAGTGATTTTATTTTATATGGAAATGGTCCAGTCTGGGCAGACAAATTATTAACAATACAAAGGATTTAAGTTTTATTCCAGTGAAAGAACAGCTAAACACAGTAGGGTCAGTAAAGCCTTTGTATGTTTTCTCTACAGGAATCATGTTCTTCAACTTTGTTTGACCCCATATGTTTTTTTTCCTCTGGTCATCCCATCCTGCAGTGGGTCTCTTTCCCACCAGTCAGGCCCGCCCAGTAGTTTGAGATTCAAACTGCTTTAAGAAAGTGTTTGAAGGTTTGAGTGGAGGATTGAACAACAGTTTAGCAGCACACACATGCTGAGGCACAACCATCATTTCCCTGAGCAAACTGTGTTGTCACAAATGTGACGGGCATTCAGTTTGGAGGGGAAGCTTCTGGATTGCTCTACACACTGAAACATGATGAGATGATCCTTGATTAAGCAAGAAAAACATAAAAATCCATTTGGTGGAAGAGAAATGTGTAGACCAGGAGTTTATTTCTGACAAAACTGATTGGTTCAGATTTAATTAATGAACAATAAGTGGTAGATTCCTGCTAAACAGGTAAAGTTGTATCAAGTCAAACACTTGCTGGCTCTGTGCTTTCTTTCAACTTCAGATTCAGCTTCATTGTCACATCACAAATTTACAAAAAGTAGGGTGAAAAACCTTGTGTTGCAGAGCTCCACGTTAGCAGATAAAAATTTTAAAAAGCACACAATAAGAGCATATTTTAGATATGTGCAAAACACAGAAGAAAAAGAGCACATGGCTAGGAAACCCTATAATGAACCCTGGGGAGCTCCAGTGTGACGGTCCGCCTGGCCAGATGTGATGTTAGGCCTTTTCTTTCTGTTTACGATTTTTCACCTGTCTATGCAGTCTTCACCAGTTTTTCACTGACAAAAACAAATGTGGAAAAACGTTAGGGGTGCAAGATAAACTAGCATTCCTGCAGATGCAGTTACATCATGCTACGATTTAAGGATCAGTCCAGCTGTCAGGAATATCATCCTGCTCCTGTTTTCTCTCATTTAAAGACAAAGATGGAGCAGTGTAGCCATGCATACACACGTACATCAGCTTCAAAGCACGCAGATGTCCGGGCATGATTTGGGCATGCCCGGACACATCTGTGTTACAGGTGTCTGTCACACGTGGCGTGAAACTTAGGTGATGTTGATCAGTTGATGCCTTGATGTACCTCCTGACTACTTTGTCTTTGTAAAAGGAGCAATTTTTGCTCCTCTAACTGTAAGCCAATTTTACTCTGATTGGCTACTCATCAAAAACGCAAGGTTTGAACAGCTGTAAATGTTTAAAAGTTTCAAATTCATATTTAATAGTCTTCAGGGCTCCAAACTTGCCTTCATGTGGGTTCCAGGTACTCCATAAAGATTATATCATTTGTGTTTCTCCTCATATGTGTCTGTGTTCCTTCTCTCTACTCAGGAGGTTATAACCTGGCTAACACAGCTCGGTGTTGGACCTACCTGACAGCAGAAGTGCTGGGAAAGACTCTTTCCTCTGAAATACCTGACCATGAGGTACACGGACACTCACACACACATGCTCCCTTTCCCTGCCTGTTACAGCCACCGTCGCACACATTTACATATTCCCACATGAGGACAAATGTGCCCCTTCATTGTACCATCACACGCACACACATGCATGGAAACGCAAACACACCCTCTTGTGTCCTCTGTCTGCTGAGTCACTCCATCTAATCAAAGATGGCTGCCCGATCTCAATAAAGGGGTTTGTGTACAGGTGAGCGGGACAGGTAGCAGTGTTGACAATTCCTCTCTGTCTGCTGCGATGAACACAGACTCCTCTCACTCTCTTCTTTTACGCGTTGTCTGGGTGAATGTTATTAGAGGAGTTAAACTGCAGCTTTACCTGTCCAGTTAGTTCAAAAGGGTGGACGTCAGCGAGGATTCTTAAAATAGGGAGAACACATATGCTGTTGATTTAATTTAGCAAGGAAGGAAGAAAAAGAATGTCACTGTGTATTTTATTTGTTGACTTGTTTGTGAAACACGGGACATGTGACCAGTTGCTTTTCGGTAAATCAAACAGAGCCATCCTCTCTCCAAATAGAAATCGGCGCGCCCATCTGTCTCTCCCGCTCCTATGCTCTCACACGCACAAAGAGCCTCTTTCTCCAGCAGCTGATTTTTTGGACCTTGTCTTGGTCAGATGTAATGAATAGCTGTGAGCGCCTCAGTGTGTGTGTTCGTGTGTGTGTGTGTGTGTGTGCGCACGCGTGTGTGCGTCCTGGTCGAGATGAAGGTACCTCTTGTTTCTCCTCGTCGGGCGTCCAATGGCCCCAAATGGCCTTTGACCTCATTAAGGAGCACTCACTGAAAACAAAGCAACTATCAGTGCGGCCAGCTGCCACAGTTGATGAAGATGAGGTGACACACACATACACACACACACAAACAGTTTTCCACCTGAAACAGTTTAAATTTTATTGTGTTTATGTCTTGTTTTTTTCTGATTTATGAAGCAACCTATTTTCAAGGTAAACTGCAACCTCTGCTAAACTTCACATATCTGTGTATGCATGTATGTATGTGAATGCATATGTGTGTGTGTTTGAGGCTCACTCTGTGTGCGATAAGAGGGGCATTTATCCACGATGACCAAGCAGAGCTGTTCCAGTTCCAGTGACACGGGGAACAAAAACTACCTTTGTGCCCGTTTGTGTGAGTGCGTCTTACTCCTCCTGCTCCACTGTAGACAAAACCCCATGAATACACACATTCATTACTGTCAGATAATGCACTGGCCTGTTTTATAACGCTTCTCATGTGCTTCATTGTATGATAAATGGACACCAGTGTGGAGGAAACTCAAACAGGCAAACTGGCAAAAGTGGCTCAAAGTCGACGGAAAATGACTTCAACCTTGCAAAAACTGCAAATTCAAACACTCTGTTTGTTTTATCTGCAGAAATCTCACTAAAACCAGTCCGAACATATTTGCTGCTTTTTAAATATTTATTTGGAAAGTGTTTATTTTCAGTCCCCGAGAGGATTCGCGGTGTTCTGTTCTTGCAGTACACAAACTCCAAATGAAATAATTAAAAATAGCAGTCTAAAGAACACAAACATCAGTCAAAGTTGGCCAGTCACGTCAACAATAAGTGCTGTAATACTCGCTGATTACCAGACAAAATATTACACTGCAGATAACGCACACAATGCCTCTGCTTGTGTCACACTCATTATATTTCAGTATCTAATACAAACACACCAGGATTCCAGCCACTGGGTTGAAAGTTGTTAACCTTCGCTGCTGACTCGTATTGTCTGCCGGTGCTGAGCTGATCCTGATTGACCCCCCCGTCCCCCCCATTGTGCGATAGTGGCGGCTCCTATCTGCGTGTGACTCGAAGGAGCCGCGGTGTTGGGCATGCTAAGTATAGCCGCACGGGTCAAAGGTTAGTTGGTGTCTCTCATTTGACAAGAACAGTTTATCTTTATAACGAACTTTGTTTTGAGGGTGGAAACAGTTGTTCTTATTGTTATAGGAACTTTTTATTTGTCACATGTGATGTTCACATGGCTGTGCTTTGCCTGTTAGCCTAGATTTATTATCTTTAATTTAAGGCGGGGTGGGGTATCATCTTATCTTAACATGTGTTATGTCATGAAGAAGGGCAAAAACCACAGTAGGGTCTTTAATACTTCTCTGAATCCCCTTAAAGTAACTTCTTTCATTGGCACGTATACCACATCTTTAAAACCATATGAACTTAAACATCTCAGACCTCAAGGCCACTCTCCATTTTTAGTTAATAATAAAATGCCTTTTTTCAAGTGGTCCCTTCCACTCCAATGGAAGTGGTTTAATGGAAACAGTGTCTCTCATCATCTCATCTCTCAAGTGTTTCAATTAAATCTTTTTCAATTAAATTCAACAACAGTCACCACAAGACACTCCACAAATAGTGTTGGGGAACCTTAAAAACCTGGATCAGCTATAAGAGTCCAAAAGGGTGTTCGACGATCCAAGTCCCAAGATCCCATAGACATAAGTGTCGGTCTACACCTGTTAATCTTTGAATTCAGGTATTTTCAGTCCCCTTGCCACAGCTGTATGAAATCAAGCAGCTAGCCTTCACAGACTTATGTGAGAGAATGGGTCGTTCCAGAGAGCGTGGTACTGTGACAGGAGGCCACCGTTGCAACAAGTCAAATTTTCTGCCTCTTAGAAGTGGTTCCTTAACATCCTCTGGCATTAACATCTGCACTCAAACTCTGCACTGGGAGCTTCATGGCATGGTTTTATTTGGCCAAGCAGCTGCTGTGGGGGTAGGTGGTCCAATATTGTGATCCATGTAGATTGCAGGTCAACAGCAGGTGAACCAGCATCCAGATCTGTACCCGGACCTATGATTAGATTTTAATGGACCTTTCTATTTCACTTTGCACAACTTTTCTTTTATTTATGGTTATTTCAATTTATGCAGACATTTTTGTTCTTTCTCTTTACAGCACAGACCAATGTAACTCATCCCACATTGATCTGTCAATCAAATTATTTATTCAGAGTGCAGATGAAAACGGAGAAAGTCCAAAGAAGTAAGTCAGGAAAACGGACAGAGAGGAGATTATGAAGCTGAAATAATTACGAAATTTTTAAAAAGCCCTTTATATTTTAAAATCAAACCTTATTTTACTTGAAATGAGTAAAAGAACATTTTACTATTATTTTATAATAATAAAATATAATACTATTGAGTTGTACTTTAGTACTTCAACTTCCAGTTGTTGAGTGCATACAGACACTCAACCAACTGTTAGGCCACTTCAGAATGCATTGCATTGAATTATAATGCATCTATAACTTTATGATATTTTGGATCTACCTTTGTGTTACAGGGTATCAGTTTAAGTCAAAGGACTAAGAACTATGCACATTCATTTTAGAGTAATCAATGAATAGTTCTGAGTAAAATAGTGTTTTTTGCGTGTGCTTAAAATGCTGCACATAAACCGATATTTATGGTTGTTTTTAACCCCTGGATTCACATATCACAGAGGAGTGTACTGTTCCAGTGCTGCTATTGATTTGAGACTATTTTTGGTGACGGTGACAACAACATATAGTTGCACAGATTTGGATCAGATAGATTCTATCTTTCTCTAAAAACTCAGTCTGCACCATTCAAGGACAGAAACAGAGAAGAGACCCCCCACCCCTGCCACCACCACCTTTATTTCTGTTCTTGGTTACTTCCAAACTGCTGAGTCCCTCTGAGGCCTGCTGCTATGATTAAAAACAAACTTCCAAACTTCCTGCGGCTGCCCTGCTGAGGCCTCAGTGGGCAAACACGTATGCCATGTCCTCGCAATGTTGCTGATGTGAATCCAGCTCATATCCTTTGTCACACGCTGTACCTTCACATCTCCGTTGCTCATCTCGTTTTCCTGTCTCTGCCATGCTCCCATTAAGCTCATAGTGTAACAACAACTGGGCTTGGCTGGATTAGCACCCAGTGTGGGAGGGTGCACTGCTTTGTATCAGTATTTTGAAGCAAAACCTTGACTTTTAACTCTTTCAATATTTCTGTGTAGAAAAATTTCATCATTGTGCTGAAGGAAGCTGAAAACTGGCCAAAGAATTATTGTATGTTTTTAGAAGGCTAAACCAGATCTGCAGTCCAAAAGCAAGGCCTTTTCTCTCTCTCTCCTTTGACCCCACTGGTCAAAATATCATATTCATATTATTTAAAGGATATTTTGTCTGGGCAGCAAGCTGCTAAACTGAGACCAACTGGAAAGGTTTTTTTTTTTTTTCAAATTCATTTTCCTCCTTCTAAGCAACATGCTCCTTAAGAGCTACACAAGTCTGCGAACAAGTTATCCTGTCATCTCTGTGCAGATAATGGTAATATGTGGGTATTAAATTACTAGCAGAGAATACAAACTGATAAAAGTCAGCCAGATTTTTTTTTTCCTTTGGATTGCCCAACAACCCGCTTAGATCCCATTCTTCTCTGGCGAGAGGAACAGAAGTAGATACAAACGTGTGTCCGTCTCAAAGCCGCACAGGAAGGGAGGACGTCTCTGGTTCCAGATTGGCAGCGGGGAAGCGTCCCGCCTCTTTACTTCCTACTTCCCCTTTTTCCTGTCTGCAGCCACTTCCTGTCCTGCCCCTTGGTGCCGTCAGGGATGTGCTGGCTCCCAGATTCACGGGCTCAATCACAGGAAATATCACCAAGCAATAGCGTGTGTGGGCGTAGGGAAATGTGTCTGTTTACAAAATCTGACTGAAGAAGCTCATTATTGCAATATTATGATTGATTAAGTTCAAAATGCTGCAGCTGGAGATCCTGCGACACATTATTGGTGAACAATGAACTGAAAGACTCTGTTTCCTTTCTGTCTACCCTTTATGGAGCCACGGCTCTGTTGTAGTTGAATGATTGTCTCCATCTCATGTTCATAAATGGACTCCATCCCAGAAGATGGCATCACCATTGATCCTGTCTGTGTAGGTTCTCAGTCATCCAGGTCATAGTAGTCTAAGGAGCTTGCATCAAAAGCAACTTGACTTGAAGTTTTCTGAAGACCTGATGTCTCGCATGTTAGCGGGTCAAGTACCCGGGACTCTCCACCTTTTGGTTTTACATCTGAAGAAGGCTCTTGGATAAGAGGTGAAACATCTTTAAAAACAAACAAACTTAAAGTCCCTTCACCTTCATTTCAAGCTTCTTGGACTACAATTGATCCTGATTCTTTTATGTTCCTCTCAGGCGAGATGTTTTATAGGCCAGAAGACATCAGTTTTGAACTTTGGAGGCTTTCAGTTCTTTTATGTTCATTATAGGAGACAGTAAAACCACATCACTGTACATTACAGCATTGTTGTAAAAGCTTATCCTACCATGAATTCAACAGTCTGGTAAAAGCTTTGTGAATTCTCTTTTTTTATTATCATAGGGTTTGTTTTTATTCTAGGCCCCTAATGACATTTTAAAGTTTTGCAGTGAATCTTGGGTAATGGTCCATTCACCCCAAACATGACGTGAACTTTAGCCGTGATTCCTAAGAATGCCACCCATAGTAAAAGCAGAAATATGGTTTTATTTTTAATCCTAGAATCTATCAAATCCATCCATTTTCATCAGCTTCTTATCAGCAAACCTTTTCTCTACACTAAGTGTACAGCAGTCCACCAAATGACGACAGCGGTGGTTGCAAAAAGACTTCTGGTCCTGTAGAAGTCTAAAGGAAAACTGCTTTCTGTCTTGACCTCTATAAACACTTTGCTGATGAGCTTATCGGCTCAGCTGCCCACTTTGTTTTCTAAATCATAGTCATATCTTTAAAAAAAAAATAATATCCTTAATATGTTAACACGTAGTTTTATAGTCACATCAACTTTTCCTCATCCCATCCAGTTTTTGCAGCCAAGATGGCAACAATGAAAATCCTAATCTTAAGGCTTCAGAAACCAATGGGTAAAGTCTACCTTTTGTACTGATGCAGCCACACAGAATATTTGCTCCAAACAGACAGTGGGAGAAGAGGAGAATGTGGAGTATGAGCAATAAAAAGCACAGGAAATTTCCAGTAACTATGATTTCACTCACTTTTCTCCAAGCACTCTCCTTTTATTCCTGTCTCTATAAAAGTGAAGTTGAAGCACACGCGTCCAGCTGTGCTCCAATGGCATTGATAAGCTCGTCTTTAATTTCTAACCATCTGTGGCATCGGGAGGATCTGAGCATTTTCACAACAAACTATGAAGGGAATTTGCGTCAGTTCATCAGAGTTTTACGGAGTCACTGGTTCATCTGCTGAGGTATTGCAGATACGTGACAACTAATCCTGCAAAGTTACACAGGTGGTGGAGTGCAGAAAGATTTTTTACAAATAAACGTTACTTACCTACTGTTATACACAATTCTCTCAAAACATATCTTAAGTTTTAAAGTGCTTTTTTTGATAGCACTTTTTATTACAGCTCAGTAGAAATGACCATATTATTGCATTATTTTTCTTCCTTATCACACTACTATTACTACTTTATGATGGTGCTCTATTTCCATATTATTACCCCCAGTTTTAGGGCTCTTATTATGCTATTACATAAGTTTCAGTGTAATATTGCTCAGCTGTAACCACTGTTGCTACCATGATATTACTTGGATATTACATAATTATTACTTTGGTAATTGCATAGTAATAACTTAGAAATTACCACATTATTACCCTCTTGTTTCCCCCTTGTTACCCTACTATTACCTATTTATTACCAAGCTGTAATAGAAAGTTCTACCGTTTTCTTTCCGCTGTTATTGAAGCAAACAATATTTAAGATAAGATAAGATAACCTTTATTAGTCCCACACGTGGGAAATTTGTTTTGTCACAGCAGGAAGTGGACAGTGCAAAAGTTATGAAGCAAAATTAGAATAAAATAAGAATAAATACAGTACACAACTGTACAGAATAGAATAAAATAAAATACTATATACTATATATACAGTATTTGTTTTCTAAGAAGCAGCAGATGAGGATTGTATAAATGTGAATGCATTTTATATAACTCATAATATTTATAAACTACACAATTAACATTAGAACATTTAGGAAGCTCTGTCGCTGACATAAAGTAACAGTATAGGTATGATAAGCAACAATTGTGTTACCAGATATTCATGTATAGAAGTGTATTACAGTATAATATATGTATCACACAGCAACACATGGTAATCCACTGGTATTTTTCTGCAGTGTATTAGTTTCACTGTTTTACATTTGATGTGTGATACAGTGAAACTATACCAGGGGTTCATAGTATGAAAGCCCTTCAAAGTATAAAATAATCCTTTATGTTTGCCACAATGGAGCAATTACACTGTTACAGCAGCAGTTCAAGAATAGAACTGTTTTTCTTTCTTTCTTTCTTTTTTGAAGTCCAAATGGTATTTGTGGGGCAGGTTTCCTTAAAAGGAAAACTATCAGATGAACCAAGAAAAAAACATGGACTGATGAAAAGTGGGAAGGGTGAGAGAGAGTCCAGATGCAGAGCGAGGGAGAGGAGTACGTGCGCAATGTGACCGTGATTGGGGCATCGCACTGTTTTTTGGTTTTTTTTGTTGTTGTTTTTTTCCTTGTTGAAAACATTTATTAGATAGCAGCTTGATATGAGTCAGACTCCATTTGTTTTCGGAGATGTTTTCCTCCCTGCTGTGCTGCTCAGTGTCCTTCATAGCTGGAGATCCTGCTGATCGCTGTAAAAACAAACAACCCTCCCTCACTCTCTCTCTTTCACTCTCACACACACACACATGCGCGCACACACACACACACACACACACACATAGCCTGGTGCGTACTGTCACACACTCCAGCTTTCTCACAGGGCATGTACTCGTTGCACAAACACAAATATGAACTGATGTTTTCTCGTGCTTTCGTCAAACAGCGCTGTAAACAGCGTTTCTTTGGTTTTTGTTTTTTGTTTTTTTGCAGCCAGTTTGCTGTTTTAATGTTCAGATGTAGGAGCCGTCACCTTGATGTGAACTGGTCACACGTATGAGCCATAACAGAGTTTATTATAATGCTCTGATTGGGGGCAGGGGTTAGTGAAGGTCCTCTTATTTACTCAGAGCGGCACAGATTTACAGATTAGTAATTTATAGACAGTGTAAAGATAAACACACGCACATATGGAGGATATTTTGTTGATTGGTGCGTTTCCTTGTTGGCAGGAAAATATGGATGATGGCATGTTTAGTTTTGCCAGTTACAAATTAATTTAATTGTAACATCGCTGAGCTAATGTACATATAAAAAATAATTAATTTAAAAAAGAAGTTTATGATTATTAAAGCTGTTTAGCTGTTCAGGCCGATGGAGTCTCCAGGAGTCCTGAGCACCTTTTAAAGGAGGAGGGATGAAATCAATTAGACCAGCTTTTACTTTTAAAAGATAATTTAGAAGATGCTGCAATGTTTTGAAATTCACTTAATCTTTGCAGAGTTATGCTAATATTAATGAAGTTTATTACTGGCAATGGCTGAGGCTCAGAAGGTAAAGCTAGGTCATCTACTGCTTCCGTCTGCTTGGCAAAGTATGCTTGGGCACGATACTGGAACCCAAGTTTCTTTCAATGTGTTTATTGGAGAGTATGAATGTTGGATAGAAAGCACTTGGATTGATTTGTGTTCCTGTTTGCTATGTTCCCATTCATGTTCCTGCACTCAAAAGGTGAAAAAATCTTCGATTGGAGGTTCGAAATAGTGGTGGAGTGAATTGTTTCGCCAGTGTTGAGTGATACACATTACAGCGTTGTTATATTTACATCTACTCATCCATCTGTCATAGGGAAAGTGAATTGGGGTTTCTGGTTTGCCAGCTTTGTTTTGGCAAAATATGAGTTGACTGGTCAACTTAGGGCTGAAGCTGCAACTGCTAACAGCACATGGCTGCTGTGGCCGGCAATCTTTTGCGTTTTGTGTGATGTTCATTGTTGATGAATAAGCACCTGGTTGGTATGCACCTTTAAAATAAATAAATAAAAAAATAAAAGCCAGTGTAGCTTTGGTCCTTTCCTGATATATCTCTGTAAGGTGGGAGTTGAAGCTGGGGAAAGTTTTCAGTGTGCATGGAATAGGTATTAAACCTCAAATTTAGATCATTTTCTTCGATATTCCAAATATGTGGCGGTTTTGCTTCCCAGTGCTCCTTTATTTTGGGACGTAACTGTTTTAACCCCAACCCTTTTTAAAAGTCAGGCCCATTGTCCAAGTGAAAAACTGTTTACCTTTTGCAGCAGAAAGCCATTCCTTCTTAAATTAAAGCCATTTCTTGATTTTTAGCTTGTCCAACTGGCATACCGGCTGTTGTCTATCTGCCCACAATTCACAAGAATTGCAACTCCTCTTAGAATATTGGTGGACCCAAACTGTGCTCAAGGTCAAAGTCATATTTGTTGATTGCAGATTCAATAAAAGCACAAATCCGCCACAGGTGATGCTTCAGGCATCATAATTGGCAGACTCTCTCACATGAGAGCTGCCGGGTTCAAATCCCGGACAAGCCCCCAGTTCATGTTGTGACCTGGCCCCTTGTGTTACACTTGGTCGTAACACAAGTGTTTCCTTTTTTTGAGCAGTGTTACATAGTTACAGCTCCAAATATTATCAACAAACTAATCCATAGACACAAGCTGTTAAATTTAGTGCACTTTAAAAGAACAGAGCTTTGTTGCAGGAGCTGAAAATGAAACTAAACAAGGATTAAGCATTTTAACTTAATGAATAGTTCTAAAACCTTACATTATTTGTTTTGGGGGTTTTTTGTTATAAAGACATTCTGATGAGAACACACAGTGTTCCCTTCACAGTACAAACAGGCTCAGTGAGTGATGGACAGAAGTTTCCATGTATAGGACCATGGTAAATAAGCAGAGACCTTTCCCTATTTATCTCCCTGGGCGTCTCTGCCGGAGACACTGGAGCCAGTCAGCGGGTATTTTCTGTCTCCTGACCTTGGCCAGGTGACGTAGCTGTGCTGCGTCACTGGATCGCCTCTATCTGTTGTCATGTGGCGTTTTCTCTTACAAACACACACACACACACACACACACACACACACACACACACACACACACACACACACACACACACACACAAAAACAGCACAGAATTGCTGGCTATCATTTTATTTGCCTCTACTATGAAGACAATGTTGAAGAAGTGTGTCAGGATGGGCTTCACTTTCCTCACTTCCCCTCTTTCTCTTCTCTCCATGGTCATCCAAGCCAAACAAGCAGTCAGTGGGAGTCTGTGTGTGTGTGTGTTTTGCTGGACAGCAGGAGACAGAGCACTGGGTTCATGGGAATACAGTGTGTGTGTGTGTGTCACGTTGGGCTCTGTTGAGGCCGGAGGTAAGACACAGAAACTCATCTGAAGTAATTGGAAACAGACACACACACACACACACACACAAACACACTAAAACAGGGCCTTACCTCTGTGTGCATGAACTCCCACAAGCAAATATCCGTGGATAATCACACGAAACACACATATAAGGACACATTAATAAATCTAGCACATATACACAGGAGTGCATTCTCTCTATCTGACTCACACAGGACCATTAATCAAAGACAGAGTAGCCTTTGTCTTCATATAAACAAAAGTATACTCCTGCTGCACATTGGCTCAGTTCGTGTATGTGTGTGTTGTTTGTTGCCAGCAGACTTTGTGAAGTCTTGTCTACTAATGTCCATCTAAGCCACTAAAGAGGCTCCATTCAAAACAAGATATCCTCGACTTCTAAGTGACCGCAACATCAACGCAGGAATCATTAGGGGATGCTAACTGAACGCCAACTCGAGGGGGCCAAGCTGACATTTTTTTTTTTTTGGGGGGGGGGGTAATTTAAGCCAGAGGAGAAAATGTGACAGTAGAAAGTTTGATAATGGAAGTTTAGGGAGTCCAAAACAAACAAAAGAAGAAGCCAGATATTCACTGACTACAGTCTGCTTATAGAGTTTTCTGCTTTTTCTCATTGTATGTAAATGTAAACTGAATCCTTCTAAAGCTGTAACCATGGGACTGAGAAATGAAGTTGAGTTTTAGTTTTATTCGTTGTTTCAGTGTTGGCTTTGTTTATCCGTCCATCTTCTAAAACTCATTCAAGGCTCTAGGGCAGTAGTAGGCATCAACACCTCCTTCTCCCCAGCAACCTTGTCCTGCTCTACTAAAGATTTTTAATTATTATAATATGGAGGGTAGTGGTCAGAAGTGAGGTTTGGCAAGTTCAGAACGGACATTACAAGCTCTTAAAAAGTCAAAACTGAACTTTGAAGAGTTCTAAGGGGACCAGCTTTGTTGCATTTCAGGAAACGTTCCTATTTCCACACTGATAAAACTAAGACAATTTCATTTTATTGTCCTTTTAATTGAGTCTATTTTGTCTTTTTTCAGATATTTATCTGTAAAACTGCAGAAACTCATTAAAGCAAATCATTAAATGGTCTCACAGGCAGATTGGTGAGCCACAGCTGAACCCAGCATCCCTGCACAGAAGACTATTACAGTGGTTGGTTGGTTTGATTTTACTTGAGTACTCGGACACTTTTGCAGAGTGCCTGTGCCTGTGCCCATCCAAGCTGTCAGGATAGACGTGTTACACCCCGGACAGGCTGAGCAGCAAACCTTTGTGCGTCAGTTCAACGCCGAAGTGCCAAAAGCTGCAGTACTTGAGTCCTTGAACAGGATCACTCAACCCTGTTTTTCTTTTGTTTTACGTGATTAGCAGACAAATTGAGGTTCTATGATACTACAAGGTTTTTGATTGTTGATCAAATCCAAGCCCCCATTCACTGTTTCCTGATATCTTATTAACTTAATTATCTTTTCTTACCATTTTAACCCCTCAAATCTTCACTTAATCTCCGTTGTTTTCCTACATGTCCCACTCCTCTGCATTATGCCTCAGCTTGGCTCACTCAACGTGTTTCTGCTGAGTCCTCAAAGTCCAAGGCTTTCACAACAGTCGCTGCAAACGGACTGACGCACTTGTGGTCAGACCTGGCCTCAGAGTTTGCTTAGCTCTCATGGCACTGAGTCATGGCCCCAAACTGACGTGCTCTGGTTTTAACTTCTGGTTGAACCCACTCTCTGGGTTTTCACCTGTTTCTTTTTTTCAGTTGGCTGACACCGGGTTCTGCCTGAAATGCCAGGAGCCTTTGGTATTTGCTGAAATAATCTGAGTTGTTTTTTTTATTCTTTTATTCAAGTTGGCAAAGCCCAGGCTGTCTTACCAGAGGCTTGACTGATTTGTGGTTCCTCTTCTGTGTTATGCATTACATTTTCCTTCTGTACAGGCTTCAGAATCTCGTATATTTTTTTGTTTGTGTTGATCCAGCTCCCAGACAACACAGGAGGGGAAAAAAGAATCAGAGAATATAAACAACATGTGTCTATCTGAAAAATGTGTTTCTTTGCTTGAGGGATCAGTCTGTTAATCAGTGCACTGCTTTGGTCCAGATGGAAATATCTCAACAAATACTGGACGGATTACCATGAAATTTTGCACAGTGTTTAAAGAATTGAATCCTACTGGCTTTTGGTGCTCACCGGGCAATTGGATGGAGTGTCATGAAATAAGTGCCGTATTGACCTTTTAACTAACATCATTAAAAATATCCCCAGACTCATTGGCCCTTCTTCATGGGGAAGTACTAATCTTAGAGTTTCCTCTTTCATATGCAGTGATGGGTGGAACCACGTTCAGCTTCCTTGCTCTTTGACCACAGTGAACACCATAAGGCGCACCGTATTATAAGCAAAATAAAACAGTCAGATAAGTCAAACTTTACTCAACTCATTCTTCTTGTTTCCTCCACTTCCGTACCATTGATTCATTAATGTTGAATTCCCTCGTAGCTGCTCTGTTCCCATGTTGTTGCAGTATATTAATGACTAACCTCGTATTGTGGATGGATTATCTCAGTTGTTCTCCTGACTGAAGTTTGGTCCGTTTACATCATCCTGCCATGCGATTGCATTTGTCCCTAACCATCAGTGACCCTCACGATAACTTTTTTATCGAGTGGAAAAAAGTTAGCGTTCATCCTCCAGCTTCACTGTGTTTATGTTATGCTAACATAGCTGTGTCGCTTGCGATCACGTAGCACATCATTATATACCAGCTAGCCCAACATCAGTAACCCTACAAACGTCACTGCTGTTTAGTTTTCTGTCTTCATTTATGTTGGCAGTGATAGCAGAGCTGTACGTTTTAATTGTTTCAGAAATCTCTCAGTCAGAACATGCTATATCATGTTTATCATGTTAGCGAGCTAACTCCCTGCTAACTTCTAACTCCGTTGAATTTTATACATTCTGTTTTCATGGATGCCTGGATGTTAAACTTAATTGTTACACCAGGTAAAGCAGCAACACTGATCATTTTATTAAAGATGAAAGAATTTAGACAGTTTTTAACTCTCAGTGATGCCGCAGTGTTCGTTTGACTTTGGGACCTGAAGCCGACGGAGTTTTGGACCCAGATTACTCCACAAGGCTCCTGACTACGGCAGCTGTAAGGCTCCGACAATCCACCAAGCGGTGCGGCTTGGTAGCTTACCAAACTCGTGCTAAAACATTTTCCACAGATCTTTGAGCGCCGTGTACCAAATCAGTTCGAGGTCAGTAAGCAGAACGAGAATTCATACATAAGGCGCACCAGATTCTAAGACGCACTGTCGATTTTTGACAAAATTAAAGGATTTTAAGTGTGCCTTATAATGCGGAAAATACAGTACATGTTTTACTTATTATGGTCATTCTAAGAGTCACATAGGAGGATTATCCAAGATATTGGCTAATGACTTGTCAATCACATTTTTTTTTGTTTTTTGTTGGGTTTTTTGGCCAGTAAGCTTCACAGTCAGATCCACCCCTCACTTGCCTTATCCAGTTTCAAGACCCCAAGGTGGTGACACAGACCTTGACTCAACACTTGATAATGGGTCTTTGCTAACTTGTAACAGCTGCAGTCAAACAAAAACCCAGCGCAATAATAATTTTGCAAAACTTAAATGCTATTTAGGCTTTGTGCTTTTCTATTAAGAAACTAGAAGCCTTTCAAATGAACTTTGCTGCGTTTTGGTCTCCTGGTACAGGATTTGTAAATTCCTGAAAATGTAGTATGTGAGCGTTAGAAGTGAATTTACCCCTGCCCCCAACACTGCTGAGTTAATCTCTAAGCTGTTGGAGGAAATTTGTGGAAGCAAGTTATGCAAGCTCCTCATAAGTGTCCAGCCATGGCCTGAGTTTCAAACCCAGAACTGTGTGGCTGGCTTTACGGGAACAAAGCCAGAAAGAATGGAAAGAGATATCTTGATATGGTTGAGAAAAACAGAAATGATGGTCAAAAACTGGAAGGAAGTGTGTCCTTTTTTAACCACTGTTTTGAATTGATTTCACTGTTATGTTTAAAAAAAAAGATCCCTGAAAGCCTGTGTAAATATTCATCACCAGTCAGTTCAGTTCTTCAAAGTCCAAACAGACTCTGAAACTTTCCAGGAAAGCAGCTGCATTCTCCAAAAAAAGAGAAAAAAACAAAGACAAAGAAGACAGAGTGTATTTTGGCACTCTGCTGCAGTGACTCTGGGCAAATGTGATGGATGAACACATGACTGTGAATAAGAAAAATTAAGTATTATTTCAAAATCGGCAAATCCAAAACCTTCCGATGTGATCTGTGTGTGTGTGTGTTTAGTTTTTTACAGAATACGGACCAGACTACTCGCTGGAGATCAGTCCGAGCTGTAGACCAGACCGCAACGACACCAAACACCTGGACCAGGTCATCAGCACCATCAAAGGTGTGCACGTCATGTGTCTGTGTTTGGGTTGGATGCACAGGTGTGCCTGCTTGTGAGGGTGTGGAGTGTAAACAGGTGTGTGTTTGTGTTGCACTGAACCCCGGCTCACCTGAGGCCCTTTGGTCTCTCCACGGCTCTTTTAAAGTGCAGTTTCATGTGTCTGCTCTTGTTTCTATACGTCTCTGTGTGGGATGAAAGTATGTCGTCTTCTCTCTTTGTGTCCTCTCTGTGGCTTTTTAACATCCTTTTGTATGTGTGTGTGAATATGCACAATATGTCTATGACCCCTGCTTGAGTCTGGCTCTTGATACATGTGGTATTTTTTTTTTCTTTTTCTGCATCTTCCTCTCTATATGTGCCTTTATGTTTGCATGTTCGTGTTCCCGTGTGTGTGCAGCCTTGTGGTTAAGCCTGAAGTCGGGTCTTTGGTCTCAGCGCTGACAGCCCACAGCTCTCAGGAGAAATCGTCCAGCAGGGTAAAATTTAGGCAAAAAGTTCAACGAAGGGAGAATTATTGTAAGGAGGTGAGGTCAGGAAACGACACGTCCGCGACCATGTCAGACGTTTGCCGCACACAGCCACACATCCGAAAAGGAAAACAAAATCTGAGTTTGATCATTCGGCGTCTCCGGGGTGTAAAAGTGTGAACTGCAGAGTGACAGGAAATCCTCCTTTCCTTCCTTTTCCTCAGTGAAATCTTATATTTTAAACAGCGGTTATCCATTCTGGTAAGAGAGTGTGTGAGTTACCGACCGAATAAAAGGCACTCACAATATTGTGGGAATAGTAAAATCCTACCAAGATCAGGTCACGTCACAGTGATCCATGGCAGAAAGTATAAAACAGACTAATAATTGTCATAGTTTCAGTGTGATGGAAATGGATTTATAGTAGGACAGACCAAAAAAGTAAAAGCTTTGAAAATCATTATCTGCACTGTTCTTCAGTATTACCAGGGTTTGCTCACGGTTACCTTTACAATAGAAAAGAGAAAGAAGATATTTATTTCATTAGCAAAAAACGTCTGTCCACATACGGCATTCGTTCATTCAGTCAGCATCAGGTGGCAATGTTTAAATTCTTATACTGCAATTCCTGTAGGCATTGGTCCTCATAGACTCCAATGTTAAGATGCCCAGCGTTAGAGGAGAAATAAGCATGCTTACAGCCTGTTGTGGTCTCTATAGTTGCTTAACTCTTATAAACTTATTTAATTCTTCATAAAAACAGTACAGGTTGGTGGATTTTTATACCAGTTCGTTTTCGGACTGACATAAGGGAATGTACAATAAGGTGGAAAAACTCGAGGTACAAATATGCTTGTGCTTGGAAAAAAAATGACCAAACCAAAGAGACCAAGCACAAGCATAAATCCCAGCAACAGTGCTGGCCAACTGAGTAAGATTCACCACAAAAGTCTTAATCAGACCTTATAGTGTTTTCATACCTGCACCGTTTAGTTCATTTAGGTCTAATGCTGGTTCATTTCTACCCTTATTGCGGTTCATTTCTGCAAATGTAAACTTGGTAATCGCACTCAGGTGTGAACCACAACCTCACAAGACCCTTTGGAAGAGGTGGACTGCATTTCCAAACCAACTCCAGAGCAGTTCACGTATGGTAAAATGTAATCCAACATTGATCCAACCCAAAGACCAGGCATACGCTCCACATTTGAGCTGAAGACCAAGTAGTGCTACAAACTGTAGCAACTAACCGTAAAATTGTAGTGGCGCATTTTTGTCCTCTTGCTTGTTTTCTCAAAACTTAAGAGAATGCTCCAAGTTTACAAACTCATCAACTGATTCAGACCAGGATAAACAATGAAAATGCCCTTAAATATTCTTTTCATGCTGTAAAGTTAGGCTCAGTGAGGCTCAGTCATAAAGGGCTGATGAGGTTTTGTCGTCAGGTAGGTGGCATGGACACCCAAGTTTGCGAATGTGATAACTTGAGGATGAGGTAATATGGGATTTCTAAATTCATGCAATAGGTGCAGCTATTAAAAATCTCTAACAATTTAATTTCAGAGACCTTGGCCTGAAGGTCAACTTCAGAGGTCAAGTTTTCTGAAAATCTTGTGAAGAAAGAAGGAAGTTACAGGGGGGTGTTAGTGGCAGCCGCCAGTATTTTTTACCATGAACCTCTACCCATCTGTGGCTCTGAGAAACTCTTTTTATACCCAATCATGTTACCGACCTCTTGCCAATTAATCTAATTAGTCTCATCCACTCACTTTTTCAACCTTTGCTGCTCTCTTTGTTGGTCCCAAACTTGTTGAGGCGAGCTGTTGCCATCAAATTCAAAATGACTTAAGTGGAGGTTCTGTGATGTAAATCAGTGAAAGTGAAAAATAGCAGGCAGCTAGCAACCGAGTCGGTTCCCATTTGTCATTCACTGCAGCTAAGCCCCCAAAATTGTAACTCTTTTAGAATTCAGTGGAGTGAGTTACATAAAATCCACCCACCTGTGCAGTTTTATAATGGGTAAATTGGCTATAGAGACCGCAACAGGTTTTTTTATTGTTTTTTTTCCACCATGTTTGTTTATTTCAGCTCTGAAGCTGAGCTTTTAACATAGAAGTCTACAGGGAATAGGTCTTCTTCTTTTAAGTCTAGAGGAACAGCTTTTTTTTATATTAATGCATTGGCTTCATTTTCAGCCCCACTTGGTTTCTACCTGTTAATGCTCTGGGCAATCATCTGCCCAGTTAAGTCCAAACTCAAATCCACTCGCTGGAGAGGAAGTTTGTTTATGGAAATCTGCGGATCAGTGTGAATGGAAATCCAGAACAGAGAGAAAATTGTGCGTTCTCAAATTTTTACCCTCAGTCGAGTGGACATGGTATCAATTAGTATCTAAACCTTCATACATTTAAACAAGTCATCTGACTGTAGCAAATGACAAAAAGCCTTCTGGACGTGGAATAGCATTATAGAATCCAAACAGCAATAAATCCTCAGCTTTGAAAAACTTCAGGTCACATCAAATCAGGGGAGGCGAGGGGGGATCGGGAGTCTGTTTGCCGAAATTCAGTTGGTCTGTTGGCTCGCATTAAATCATCACAACTGGAGGGGCTGAAAGTATCGCTCTTTTCCAGTCATACGGCTTTTATTAGCGCCAACAGAGGGAACCGTTGAGCGGACGGATGGAGGGAATAAAAGGGAGAATAAATGAATGCAGACGAGCCAAAGATGGAGAGAAGCGAGTGAAGTTTATGTTTGGCTCCTCCATCCCATGTGCCTCCTCTGTATTTGATCAGATCCCTCATTCACCATTAGCTCCCCACTGAGGACAGAAAATGAAACGGTTAACTCTGTCAAGTTTATACTTTTGGCTGAATTCTTGCGTTTCTACTTCTTAAATTTATTTTAAAAAATTCTGCATACATTTTGCAGTTGAGCTAATTATGTTTCATTTTTTATAAATCCAGAGAATTTGCTATTCCTTTTTTCCCTCCTTTCTCCGATCTGTCTCTCCTGGTTTCAAATTGTCAAATCTGTTTTATGTCGCTCTTTTTGTTTTCTTTTTTTCCCTCCTCCTCTGTTTGTCACTTCTGCTCTCTGTCACATTTATTGTTACCACACAGCACCATAATCCCAGTGGGCAGTCAGCATGTTATAATTTTAAACACTGGATGTTGTCTGTTTCCCAAAAAGAAAGCCCAGCATGTTTGCTAACTTAACTTATGCACACACACGAGCGCTGAATAAAGGATAGCCTACAACACACACACACACACACACCTCAAAGAAAACATGTCTGCATGACATCATCGGGCTGGATAAGTGTTTCTCTGGTTTGGAACAAACTGCTGCTTATAAACATCGGTTTCTCTGAGAAACTGGGCAGAGTGGGAGCGTACGTATGTTTGTGTGCCCACATCTGCTCTTTCTGCTCGCACGAATGGATACGAATCTTAAAGTGGTAATCTCCAAAATCCACTGTTGCTCCGTTTTTCACTCGCCATGTGTCAGCTTCTGAGCCCGTATGTTAAACCATGACTGTACGTATGCATCGTGCCCAGTTTGAGCCCACAGCCCACTGTCATGTTGGCAGATATTTACAGAGATGCGAGGCGTACATATGGCTCATTTCATGAAAAATAAGACAGTGTGTCTCATCTGCAAAATTTCTCCTTCACATTATGAATGTTTTTACAAGTAAGGATGCTGATTTCAGCATGATATCCCAGCTGGTGGTTGTTAGCACTGTTGCCTCACAGCAGGAAGGTCCCGAGTCTGACTTCACCATCTGTGTGGCGTTTGCATGTTCTCCCCGTGTTTGTGCTTGTTCTCTCCGGGTACTCCGGGTTCCTCCTACAGTTAGGTTAACTGGTCACTGTAAATTGCCCATAGGTATGAATGGTTGTCTGTCTCTCTGTGTTAGCTCGGTCCAGGATGTACCCCACCTCTCAGCCTATGTTAGCTGGGATAGCCCCCCTGCTACTCTGATAAGGACAAGCAAAGAGAATGGATGGATAGAGGGGTGAATCCCAGCAGTCATAGGCCCAGATGTGGGTACACCCTAAAATAGGTCGCCAGTCTATTCTAGCACTAATATAGAGAGACAGAACCATTCACACCTACGCCCAGCTTAAAATCTGGAGGAAGCTGGAGTAGCCGGCACAGGAAGAACCATCTTTTTTTTTAATTATTATTATTATTATTTTGGGGGGTTTCTCACATGATGTCATGCGTACAATCTCAGTAGTTGTCCACCTTGAAAGTTCAGCATGATGTGAAACAGGTATTCCCCAACATGTTGGCAGTGGTTCCTGGAGGTTTCTGGCTCTCATTGGGTGAAACCGGTTACAAAAAAGTTGTTGCAGCAAAAATCATCCTAGCAGTTGCTTTGGTTACCAGCAGGTTGCCACGGTTGCCTGTAGTTTTTCATGTCTCACATGTTTCACATGTCTGGAAAACCTTAGTACTATTGTCACCCTTCACTTACTGGTGTTGTCACGTCAGAGGATTTGTAGCAACACAACCTAATTCATACCAGCACATATTCCCCAAATCAGCACGAGGGGTCAAGCAAATACTATTTGAGCTTTTTGTCCAGAAACAGTTCTAAATAATGATTTTTACACTTTTAGCTCCACTGAGTCCTGTTCATTGAGAACTATCCCACAAATGTCTCCTAATTTTCGGCCAAGTCTTGGGGTCGAGGGGGCAGCAGACTAAGCAGAGATGGCCTGACCTGCCTCGCCCTCATCCACCTCCTCTGGCTCTTGTGGCCAATAAATAGAGTCCAGGTTCAAGGCGATACGACGTTGGTTTCATTTTTCAGACCCAGATAGTCATGAACATAAAGTATCTCCATGCCACGTAATGAAAACTTGCAAAAACTAAAAATGAAAAAATAAAATGTGAGATGTTTCCGCTACGTACACTAGAAACATGTCAGCGTTTCTTACTGTCTTTGCAACCTGGTCAGTTTGCGTGCATACATGTGTTGCAGTAGAAGCAACAATTGAAAACATTCAGATGTTACTCAGCTTTTCCTGTGGCTTCCCTCCCGTCACGCACTCGGAGGCTTTATTAATTAAAATGTGATTTTTATGAGGTGAGTGTCCAAGGCTGCGGCAGCTGTCAGGCTGTTTGTGCATTCACCCTTCTTGGTTTACAAGGCCAGTAGTGTGATTTCCCCAGAGAGTGCTTGTTTGTGTGTAAACTGCCAGCCTCCCCGTGTAACAGTGCCTTATCTGCACACTTCTGCAAGGAAATATTGCAGCGCCTTTACATTTTGATTATGATTACGCCTTCAGTCGTTAATTCTCCCCTCTGTTGACGCAAAATAAGATGCATGCGTTGAGGGAACGAGAGATTGTACGAACACGCCTGTAAAATACACACAAACATGCACAGTATAGATGCTTCCAGGGACGCTGTGATAAGTAGTAAACATCAGAGCCCACAGTGAACTCTGGTAACTTTACCAGATTTAAATATCTACATCTGGAAAAGAGGGACAGGCACAGGAATGAGTTATTTATCAAGTACAAACCAGCCAAACAGCAGAGCCAGAATAAAGGAAGAGGGCACATTAATTACAGTCAGAATCTAATCAATATTTCTAACCACAGATGTCCTGTTGTTGAAAGTCCACTTGTGCCTGCTGTTCCTCTTTTTGATGGACTTTTCCTGTTTTTAGCACACATCATGATTTTTGAGTTTCCCCTCATCACAGCAGGAGGAGAGGAAAAAAACTGCATTGTGAGCGACAATTTCCCATAAAATAAGTCAGCAGCTTCTCAATCTGGGTCTTTTTTTTTTCTTTTTTTTTTAAAGTCGAGATAGTATCAACATGACTCGCATGTAGCCACACCTCCTTTTGTACCTGTAATTTCCTTTAAATGCCGCCTGGCTTTGGTTAGATAAAGGGAAAGTTCCTTAAAATAAAAACATGCGACAGAGACACTTTCCTGTGTGCGGGCAAAAAACACCTAAAATTAGACCAACTGTGCTGACTTCATCAGATTTAGGTGCGTGTGATCTGCTCCGTGCTCTGTCCGCCCTGTAGTCTCGCCACGATCGCCAATAATCAATACCATTGCCGCCAAGGCAGAGACAGGAGGAGGAGGAGGAGGTTAAGGTGCTCCAGTGAGGTTAGTGCTGTCCGGCCTCCATAATGCAAACTGTGTGGCCCCAGGACACACATGCACACACACAGCAAGGAGAGCCTCGTTCACACACAACAATGAATTATTTAGCCACAGTAGTTATTAACAGGATTGGACAGGCATCAGCTGAAGAACACACACATTATTAAAGTGTAATACAGTTCTACACCGGCAAATAGATCAGACTTTCTTATTTAATCGGATTATACAGTTCCAGCCCTATCCATAGCAATGTAGCATAACGCTTTTCATTAGCTGGGGTGCAGATTTTGTCAGTTTCTTTCACAGAGGAATTAAAGGGGCGAAGGAAAAAAACACATCAATGACCAAATTGAGCCGACTGATGGCCAACGTGCTTTTTGAATGTCCCCGGGTCATCAGGGCGTTGGACATTACATAAAACACAATTACACAATTATTAGTTGCAACGCTGCAACAGGTTGAGACGACTATTCAACTGATTTGGCGCTATATAAGTAAAATTTAACTGAAAAGCAATCCATATCTAAGCTTACATGCTTCTATGTAACATTCAGTCGGATGAACACATCAAGGGTGGCTTGGGGTTCACATCCCAAAAATGGGCGCATACTCAACTCTGCTGCTCAACCCATAAATGCATTTTCCTTACAAATGTGGTACCATTTAAAGTGACAAAGGATTGCTACAACCAGGATATAATCCACCAAATGCAAATTTCCTTACTTTTAGTGCTAAGTATGTGTTAATAAAGCATTGTTGCTTTTGCTTATGGCGTCTGGCCAGCATCAGCACCGCTGGCACCAACAGTCCTCCTCCTTTGCATCCACATGCCTGTGAAGGATGTGGTTGCACGTCACTGTGGCTGAGTAGTGATGGGTTGGATTACTCTCACGGCCAGTCGTTCTCTACAGATTTGTGCCCCCATCATTCATGTCTGCGTGTCGTAAAGTAGCGAGGTGAAGAATAAAACGGAGAGGACGCAGCCCCAGTAAGTGGCGGGTGGCATCGCAACATCTTAGAGCCAACAGGTGAAAATCGATGTTTAAATGTTTAGTCAACTGGTCACTAAATGTGTTTTATGTAATATAAGCATATACAAAATGAGGAAATGGATAATTGGCCCCTTTTATTGCTGAGAAAGGGGAAATAAAAACATCAGGCTTAAACACTGGCAATGCCACGGTAACCAAGTCGCTCTGTTATTGTGGGGATATGTTAGAAACTGCTGGATGACCACATTGTGGCTCTAGGAAAGTTTCTTTTAGGCCAGATGACCCCGTGTTTGTGTTTTCTTTCTCGAATCGGTGACTTCATCGGAGTAAATCAGGAGGCTGATTTTTATCGCAGCCTCCGTTGGTGTAAGTACGTCCAAAAGCCTCATAAGCGTGATACATTTTAATCTGTTGACATTGTAGCGTTTATTTAAACCACCAGTGGAGTCTCAGCATCCAGACGGGGATGGGGAAAAAAATAAAACCCCAACAACAAATAAAAAAAATCCACGCCAAATGTTGCAAACGGCTCATTTTTTCCAAACTGTTGTTGTCACTGCAGGGAGAGAACATGACAGGCCCACAGTGACAGCTCCACAATGGCCAACAAACAGGACATCCTCCCTCAGTGCGTCAGGGCAATTACTCATCCGCAGACCATGCGTGCATGCGTGTGTGAATGCGTGTGCGTGCGCGCGCAGCGTGTTTGTTTTGCCTCCGACGGGCCGTTTAACATGACAAAGGACAAACAAGGCGGCACTATTTGCAAAGTAAACCGTCGACTAGACTTCATAATGCAGCCATTGTGTCAAAACACTTGCTTTGTCTGCGTGTGAAACCAATCTGTGCCCTCATGCAAATGAGCTCCAAGTGTTGCTTACCGTTGTCATTTCCATATCGATTCCCCTTTTTGCTTTTGTTTCCGTGGGAGTGACAGAATTTACCTCAGCCAGATGTTATTTAGCATTTTTATTGGCACGAGTGTGTGTTTGTGTGTCTGTCCTCCAGACTGCCTCCATCTTTGGTGTGTAATATGTGTGTTTAGCCTTACTTAATTTGATAAAGTTGACCCCCATCCCTTTTTTTTGTGTTTTTCTTTGTAGTTGTCTCATTTTTCTCTCGCTTTCTTTTTTTTTTCTTCTTACAGGGAATTTAAAGAATGTGGTTTAGGACTCAGGAGCCTCAACCTCCATCCCCCCCCCCCCCCCACACACACACACACACACACAGGAGAACACACACCATGTTTCCAAACCAGGTCGACACTCTGCGACTTTAATGAAGACAATATGGAGCGGACCCCTTCGGCCCCGAGGCACGGAGCAAACGAGGGAGGGGGAAAGAGGAGTTTTGGAAAACATTAGCTGAGTGTTTCCAGGGGAAAACAGTTTTAATAAGGGTTGGGGATGGGGAGGGATGGATGTGGTTGGTGTGCCAGTGTTCGCTGTTTTTAATTCTTTGTTTTTTGGAAACGGTTCACGTGTTTGCGTGAATGAGAGAGTTTATGGTATGTTCAGTGCGGTTATGTAAAGCTGGGTTACAGCTGAGCGTTCTGGTATCCAGAGGAGGGGGGGAGTGCATCGGTCAGACGTATTAAACCAAATGGAAAAAGCAGATTTTTCAGGAGTACGGTTTCACGGTCACCCCGCTCCTGCTGCGATTTCTACCCCTCGAGGACCGATAAGCGTTAAAGCAGACGAGCGGCCGTGTTTCCCCAAAAGCACCGTTAAAACCTCGTTCTCGGTCCGAGAGGCCTGAAAAGTATGTGAGATGTCTGGAGAGAAAAAAAAAAAGCTGGAAAATAGCCGGTTGCACATTGTAGCCACATTGTTTGGAGCCCTGGGCAAAGTCAAACATCTGGACGGCGTTTGGAATTTTACATGGAAAATATGCAGAGAAAGCTAAAAAGGGTTAGTCTTTGGACAGGCAACAACAAAGATTACATGACCCTTAAGGAGAGTTTAGATAGACACAGCAAACCCTCAACTGGTTTGGTCTACTCAGAAACTGGATTCCACAGTAGGACTGAAGAGGAAACTGTATTGAATGATCCTTTGTAGTTATGCTGGTACCAACTGAAATGCATCCCAGACTAACAAAGGTTTGGAGTGAGTGTCCGGTCAAGTTTGTTGTTGTCTTTCTGTTGATCAAATGTTGATTTAAATTCAAGCATCGCCTGTTTTAAACTGTTTTTATTGTTGCTGTCTTTTTCATATTAAACATTTTAAAGAATTGGCGTCTTTTGTGAAAATGGTTTCATACTGGCAGCCACATCTAATAAGTTCAACCCTTTGCGGCATGATAACTCCGAGCCAATTTAGCTTTAAAATGTGTTAGAAACAAGTTGACAAATGGTAAATGGCCTGTATTTGTATAGCTTACAGAACTAAATAGAAGCGGAAATGACCACTAAGAATCATTGTGATCATCGGCTGGATCCTGGCTCTGCATTTTAGCTTTAATACTGTTAACACAGGTTAGGAGACCAATTAGCAACCCGGAAAAAAAAGGACCCAAATGCACTAAATCAAGCCTCCTGTTGATTTAACACTTTTAAAATCAAATTTATTGTGTTTAAAATGTGTACCTTTTGTCCCACTAACAAAACATCTGAAATACCTTCATCTGCCCATCTTACCTGGATTAAGTGATATGAGATCTTCCTCGTGCGACATGACGGAAAATTGGTTTTCTCCAACTGGTTGGCAAATGGTTGCTAGCTGGTTGCTGTACCAAAAACCTCTTTTATTTGGTCGCTATCATATTGCTGCGGTCACTCCGAGATTGCAGTGAAGAAGAAAACTGTTTCTGCCCATAAATATTCTATATAATATTTACCTCACTATAGTTGTCATACAGAGCAATTGAATAAAGAGACCTAAACCAACTAGACTTGAACTAGACTTTAAATATTTATTTCTGCTGTAAAGTTGGCCTTTTTAACATGGACATCTGTGGAGATTGCCTCCCTTTTGGAGCCAGCCTTTAGTGGCCATTAGGGGAACTGCAGAATTTGGATCCAGCTTCATTTTTAAGCTTCAGAGATTAACGCCTAACTGTGATCCAAATACTCGACCCACTCGCTGACGTTTAGGAGTCCACGTGTCTTTTGTAGTGTAAAATGTGTCCTGATGCATTACCAGCTAACTGTTGATGACAAGTCTGTGCTTGGTGGGTTTTTTATCCTCTCCCACACCCTCTCAAAAGTCATAATAGATTTATTCTGCAATGATTAGAAGAGTACATAAATATTCATCAAAACTGTTTTCTTTTCTGGTCTTTGCTAAACAAACATGAAAACCACCGGGTACAATAACTGTGCCTAGAGTTACACAATAACAGTTCCTGTATTTAAAAAAAAAAGAAAAAACATGATGGATAGTCTTACCTGCTCCTCCTTTTAAATCAGCCATAGTTTTAACAGACACACATACTTCACAAAGTAAATGTATAGACTTCTTTAAGATGCCAAAACACTTCTAAAAATACAAGTCTGAGTGTTTCCATGTGTAATGTGTTGTTAGTGATGTGGCAGAGTTATACTGCACAGTTTAACCACTGCACGTCAAACTAAACGAAGACCAAAATCCTTAAATCCACCTACTGAAACCGAGGCACAAGCTTGATGAGAAGCTTGGAAGATTAGACCAGAGTGAGTTTATTTACATCAGTTAAATGGAGCCCTCCTACGATCCTCATCTGGGGCGCTAAACTAGTGTTGAGTAACCAAAGGTAAACAGGAAGTAACTTCTGGGATAATGTTGGCAAATTTCACCAGTTTATTCTGGAGCTCAATAAACTTACATTTGACAAGCTGGTTCTTAACCACAGAAATCATATTTTTACATGTAAATACTTGCTCACAGCCCACCGACTTGCTTGTTAACTTCATGTTGTGGTATTTTTCTGCTGCAGGATGTAACTGAAAGCTCCAAAAAAAGCCTCATAAATGGAGCTTTATTTAAAAAAAAAGTTTGTCAAACTAGTGTAATAATGGCAACATCAACACATAGGCCTTCAAATCCCTCATTAGCCACTTTCTAACATAATGTGTTTAATGCTCTTATTTAAAGCAGTGTTTTTGATTTTTCCTTCATTTACTTTTAAAGAATCAGCAATAACTGTTTTGAAAAGTCAAGAATTGAAACGAATTTGTTTTTTTTTCCTCCCCTGTTCTCCTGTGTTTTGCCATGCTCACCGCAGACGTTTGTAGAAATAAAAGCCGGGAGCGCATGTTGTTGTCATGTGTCACTGCAGCGTTTTAAGCAGTGATTTATGCAGTGCGGGCTGGTTAATAGAGGCTTTAATGGAGAGCGTTTGAAAGAGGAACCACAAATGTCGGGGCAGTTTCCTTTAGAAGTGATGTTCCCTAAATTAATGGCCTGGAAATTCACACCAAATGTAGGAGTCACCAGGCAGAGCTGGCATGTGCTGAGCAGAAGTGAGCACTGAGTGTGTGTGAGAGGATTCCCTGTGATCTTTATGAACGCTGCTGCGGTCACCGTGGCGGTTTGAGCCCCACGTAGCCGAAGCAAATGAAACTCATTACACCATTTACGAGCTCGGAAAAGCAGAGACGATTGAAATTCTATCTCATAAAGGCAGAGGAGCAGAGGGGAGAGGGGTTTACACGATACCAGGCTGGGGCTGTAAACATGAGGGACATGAGAGACTTGTGTGTTTTTTCTGCTCCACGAAGTCAAATTAGAAAAACTCGGAGGCCCTCGGGAGGATTCGCGGCACCGCTAGAATTCCTGGACAGCATCCCCCCCCCCCCCCCCCCCAAAAAAAAAAGCAGAAAAAGCCGAGCTTGAGTTCTTATTTTAGGAGGAAGCTGGACCTTCTGCTTGTTTATTGTTGAGGTTTGCAGCCAAAAAAAATGGAAAAACACTAAAAACCTTTTAAAGTGATGAACATCCTGGACTCCAGTGTTTTGTTGTTTTTAAATTTGAGTATTAGAAACCCAAACTTTCCCATGTCCTCATTCTGAACAAACACTTGATTTTATGTTTTCAGTTTTATTGTTTATTCTGCACAGCCAGGCTTTTGTAAAGTACCAAAATTCAATTCAATTCAACTCAATTCAATTTTATTTAGGGGGTGGCTGTAGAGCAGGCCATCTACTAATGAAAGTTTGGTGGTTCCCTGACTGCTCTAGTCTTTATGCCAAATGCTCCATCTTTTGGTAAAATACTAACCTCATGTTGCTCTCCAAAGCATCCATCGGAGTGTGAACGTGTGTAAATGTTAGTTATATAATACTCAGGTAAAGTAGAAAAGCGCTATATAAGAACCAGTCCATTTACCATATATAGCGCCAATTCACAACAACAGTCACCCCATGGTGCTTTATATTGTGAAGACCCTGCAATATTAGAAAGGACCCCCAACAATCATGTAACCATCTATGAGCAAGCACTTGGTGATAGTGGAAAGGAAACGTCATGCATTACCAGGTTCAGGGAGGGGCAGCCATCTGCCGCAACTGGTTTCAAGGTGATGGGAAAAGAAAGGTTTTAAAAATATTGGATTGTGTGTTGAAGGGAGGTAAGAAATTAGGCTTTTGGAAGTTGAGTTTAAGAGTTAACCTGTATGTCCTATCTCAGTGTCCTCTTATCCTAAACAATATAGGATCCTGAGCATGGCAGCTGATCATTTTATCCCGAGATGCAAATTTTGCATCTAAACACCTCAAAAGACGTTCCAACAGAATGACTGGAGAGCTAGATATTTTCTCTACATATCTGTGAAGTTGACCAGTTGGAGTTCAATGTGGAGACTTGTGGATGTGGAGACACAGGCGTCACGTGTGTTTAATGCCACAGTTGTATTGGAACATTTTTTGGTTCATCCAGGCGAAGGACCAACAAGCTCATGCTAAAGTGTTCCTCGTCCCTCTGTCCACAACTCACAAGAACAGCTACCCCTCCAAGAGTGTTGGTTAGAACTGAATCGAACTGGTGCACATACCAGGTCTTCACTAAGACTGTGCTCAAGGTCATTGGATGTGCAGTGTGGTGGATTTTAGGATTTTTCTCATATGTTGTATATGTTTGATTTTTCCTCTGGTGATTGACTCTTTGGGGGCTGATCAGCAAAGCCCTTGTTCTTACAAAGAGTCACCACCCTTCACAAAATGAGCTTTCCCCACATTAAAACATGTGACCAGTCATTGGATAAAATAGCTGGAACTGTCTAAGCACAACGAACGGATATCCTCATGTATATCATCATGACAATGTTGGGTGTTTTCCATCCACATTCCAAAGCTATGACATCACAGCAACGTAATTGATCATTTGAAATGTTGATCATGGATCATGAAGCCATGTTGGAGCTGCCAAAAATTGCAGTTTCTCTAGTGGCCACTTGATGGAATGATGGAGCATTTTAATAGATTATCTGAGTGGTGAGTAAAATATGAATATGTTTTTAGTTTGTTGCTTTGCACTAATTAGCAGATATGTGTGTTGGTGCACTGCCAGTATTAGCTGATAACTAAACACTCCATCTGCTGTCTAAAAAACTCATGGCAGCATGGCAGTAAGGGTATGCATTCCCAGGAAAAATTCACCTATTCATTCAAGGACTTTTTCCCTTGTCTGTGTGCCTTCTATCTAATATTCATACTCTGATGAACACATCAGAGAGCAACTCAGCATTCAGTATCTTTCCCAAGGATACTCTGGCGAGCAGCAAGGGATCAAACCACCAACCATCCAATTAATAGATGACTTGTTCGACCTCCTGAGCCACAACCACCCTAACCTAACCCTTTAGTCTCTTATTCATCAACCAAGTTCCTGGTGCGGAGTTCGGCTTATGCGTCTGACAACACACCCACACCCACCTAACATGCATGCCTTTGGACTGTGGGAGTAGAACATCTGAACTCAATACAGAAAGACCCCAGCTGGGAACAAAGTCCAAGTCACAGTATGGCGACACTGTTAATTGGGCAAATGAACCTTCTTCCTCCAATGTAAGTGGTCAAACCAGGAGACATTAAATATCAGTATCGAAGAGTTTTATGGGAACAAGCAGGCCAGAGTCACTGAACAGGAAACGTTACGTAACTTTTGCCCGCATGCAGCATGGAATTTAAACCGCCTTGGCACTAAATGATGGAGATTCCCCGTCATTTTAAAATCCTGTATCCATGTGATGCAACATGCATCTGTGAAGGAAAACTTATCCTCCGCATTATGGCAAAAACAGAGGCTTTATTTCCAGGATTCGTCTGTAATTTGCTTTTGGATGAAACTCGTCTTCCTCCAGACCCATGCAGATGAATTTTTTTTTCCAACATGGAAGTGGAATAAGTGGACTCAGGTTTTTGCATTTAGTTACGCTCAATCGGAGTTTCTATTAAACCTCGAAAAGTGTTTTTATTCCCTCTGTGTACACTGTGTAATGCTGAGTAAACCTTGGTGATTGATTTATGGGATTGCTTCCTGTTATGGCCTGCAGTGAACACACCTTTAAAACTCTCCCAACGACTTTCATGCAAATCAGCAGGCGGGCCTCTCCTCAGTGCTTTGAATAGAGTATCATTTCACCCCCGGCTGCTGATTAGTTAAGATAAGACAAAGGCTCAGCCTTCCTCTTCCTCCTTTGTTCCTTTCTTTCGCTTGTTGAGTAAGAGGCTCGTCAGTTGCATTAAATATTTGCATACGTTCTACAGAGCCTTGTTGACCTTTGAAAGTTCTTCAAAACATTTCAGATTTTATCTTCCTGATGAGAAAAAAGTTTTTATCAGCTTTTAGGTAAGATCCAAAAACCCTGGAGTAGAAAAATAACCCCATCTAACCATAGCACCTCAATTATTTGTCAGCTAAGATGGAAATCACAAACGGTTTGTTGGATTTGCATAACGTCTCCCCAAAGAGGGAGGTGAACAAAGCGGACGGGGGGCCTCCTATCTATACGTCCTCCTCCTCATCAACATGTGAAGTGTCCGCGGTCAATGGCGGAGGGGATTTACTCGCACAATAAAGACAGATGCCACCTTTTATCTGCGTAACGGAAGAGAGGCCGAGCGCGTGGCACTTGACCGCCGCCGTCGTCGCGCGTTGTTGGCGTGTAATGACGTCCTCCCTCCCAGCAGACTGTTGTGGTGACAGGCCCGGCTTTCTCTTTTCTTTTTAGCTGACGTTGGAGGAGGGAGAGAGGTTTTTCTTTTGCCAAAACAGCCTTTGTTTGTCCCTCTGTGAATAAGGGAAGCTGAAGTGGTTCGGAGGAGAAGAAAACCTGATTTTTGGTGTTGAATTCAAACTCCGCTTGGAGACAAACTTTTGAATCAGTCCGTCAGTGCTGATGCCTGATGTTCAGCAGGATGGTCCGGGTGTAAAGGATGCATGAATTTGATTGATTTCTAATTGGAATGGATGAAGATAGAAGCTGGAAGAACTGTTAAATATTTAAAAAGTAGTAAACCAAAGATAACTTGATATATCAAAATTGCAGCCCCTCAAGTATAAGAGGGCAATAAAACTACAAACGCCATGATTTTTATGACTGGTTTCAGCGGGCTCATACTGGGAATCTCACACATGTCCCTCCACTTTAAAAGCTTTTACATAAAACCCCATTTATGAGCCTCAAACTCTCAAACTCAAGTGTTTCTGCTGCTCCAACCTGCAGTCACCCAATCATCAATGACATGAAGACATCTCCAGTGAGAACATGGAGTTATGCAAATCATCCACAGACCACCAACCCCTCTCTCCCTCTCTGATTGTGGCTGAGTGACACAGACAAAGACAGAGGGCCCTGAAATGGTCCATTTGATTCTTGATGGTGTTTGCTTCAGAATGAGCAACATCTGCCCAGCACAGCAGCAGCTCCCAAACTCTGGAGGCCTGACTCAGCCGGAGCGGGATCCTAATAATGACAAGAGGCGAGTGTCAGAGGTGATTTGTGACAACAACAGTGAAAGGAAAGGTTCATAAGATGGCAGTGAGACCTGGAGTGATACATGTGGCTTGGCTCTGACAAAAAGAGAAGCAGAGGCTGCTCAGATTTTAATTGGGAGCGACCAGAATGGACAGGAAACGAGTACTTTATCTCAGTTGGAGACAAAGTTAGAGAGGCGAGACTGAGGTGGTTTGGACATCTGCAGATTAGGGATGGTGGATATACTGCAGAAAGGGTGTCGAAGCAAGAAAAAGACCATAGAGAAGATCCATGGATGTAGTGAAGGAGGGTACAGAGAGAGGGTGACATCTTTTAAACTTTAAAAGATGTTTAACTCTTTCCCCCATAAAGACATTTCACTCCTCCCCTATGCTCTTAAGTGCAATTTGACACCTCAGTATATCAGTAAAGATGAGAAAGACCTTTAGAACAGGCTTCAGGTTTTTCCAGGGGTAACCCTCGTAAGCAGAGATCACACGCACTAACTTCTGATGCACACTCAGTCATTTTGTTCTGGAAGCAGCATTTGGCAGAAACTGCTCAGTTTAGCCTTGGTGGGCTTACATGAGGGGAAGAGATAAAAGAAGACGAGACGGAGAGACAAAGCAAAAACAGGCAACTTAAAGAAACAACGGTTGCAAATCTAACTTATCTTAATCTAAAAATGTCAGTGATATCATGATGTTGTGTTTTGTATTATAAAATAAGGTTGTCGGATTTTTTTTTAAGTCTTGTTTTATTTATGTTAGTTTTATGCCAGATCTAATGGGACTCAGCGGGGCAATTACTTTTTCACACGGGCCCAAGTAGGTTTTTCCCCTTAATAAATGAAATATCATTTTAAAACTGTGTTTTATGTTTACTCTGGTGATCAGAAACATATCTCAATGAGACACATATGCGGAAAAAACATTAATCTGTGCACTGTAGTTTGCATGAAATTAACATAATCTCAGAATATTTAGATTAAAACTGTTATAGATATTGGAAGAATTACAGAAACAGCCTCAGATTTTAATAATAGATTTTTAAAATAAAATAAAAGAAATATTATATATATATATATATATATGTTTATAAAAATATTAAAGGAAGAAATACTTATATGTTTATATAATAAATAAAGAAATATTAGTAATATTCCTGTATAAAGTAGCTAATAATCTCGGTCAGTGTGTGACTAACATGTGGCTCCTGTGATGTGACCCGTAGTTATACTGAGCGCTGAGATTTAAAGCCTCTTCAGCGGCTCCATGATCCGGATCCAGTATGAATCCAGTCCGTGGTTTGCAGATGGCACACACACACACACACACACACACACACACACACACACACACACACACACACACACACACACACCGGGGCTGGTCGGTGAGAAGAGGAGAAGCACAAAATGCTTTTTATTCAGCAGCGCGCTCGCTGAGGAGCGGACAGACCCTCAAACGTCTCTGTGCGCGTATCAGCGGACCTGAGCAGCTCTCAGCTTCTCTCTGAAATCAGCACCAACCGGCTTTTATTCCCAGCACTACGGACTGTACGGACTCCGCTCTTTAAATCTACTTTTCTCTCCCACTTCCATTTAAGTCTGCTTCTTGCTCTCCAGCCTGCACGGGACGGCGGCTTTTCCTCAAAGGTGGGTCCATCATCTGCTCCGGTGCGCTGTTTTGCGCTGTGACCGCAGCCGTCAGTGTGCGCTAAATCCTGGGGAAAGTTTCTTCCTCTCTTCTCCGGTTGTTTGCTTAACACTTTTAAAATGAGGTCAAGCGGTTTCTGCCCGCAGCTGGAGCCTTTTCAGGCGCAAGTGCAGTGAAGTTTATTGGGGGTTTTTAAAACCTTTATTTTAATGAATAACTTGGGCGACTTCGAGCTGCTGCTCTCTCCTTTTTAAGTCCGTCTTTCTAATTGGCTTCTCATTAACTACCCTCAGTGTGAAGGTAATTAAAAGGAGTGACCAGTCAGGCTGGGGACGGAGGGAAGAGGGCACCATATGGTGTGTGTGTGTGTGTGTGTGTGTGTGTGTGAGAGACGGAGACAGACGTTTCAGTTTTGCTCTTCAGGGCTTAATTGTGTAAGTGAAACCCTTGTGAGTTGGTGGTTTGGTGATACATCACAGCACTGCTGCAATATTCTGATCACTTGTGCACTTTACACTCCCTGACTTTTTGTTTTTGGAGGGAAAGCTTCAGATCACCTGGGTGTCAGGTCTGTGGAGCCAGAGTACTTTTAATGAAGTTACAGGCCTCCCAACTGCAGCGCTGCCCCTGGTCTCCACTTTAGCTGTCAGTTTAAATCAGTGGCAGGAAATTATTTGGAAAAGCTTATCCTGTCATTCCAACTTGGAAAAAATCACTTAAATGGTGGGAAATGTTCACAGTCTTCCTGCTAAACAGTGAATCAAAATCCGAATTATTTTCATTGTCAAATTTGTCTTGTTTCCATAGTAGGGAAAAAATACTGGTACAGAAATGGAGTATATGGTATTTACAGTATGTAGATTATGTACATCTATATAAATACTCACAATATGAATGCACACGTACAGATGTTAGGATACAAATGAGAAATGAAGACATATGTAAAGGTTATGGGGAGTAACTGTAGTCAACTAATCACTTTAGTAGTACTTTAACTAGACTTGTATTCAAGACCAAGACCAGAGGGTATCGAGACCAAGACCAAGACAGACCGAGTCAAGACCAAGACAAAGTCGAGACCGAGACAAAAAAGTCTTTAAACTGCAGCCAGATGCTGCTTCGTTTACGGGTGTCAGGCATATTTATGTGTTTTTGCGATGCACTCGCACAGCCCTCCTCACCACTGTCTACTGTCTCACTCGCTTACTGAGAGGACAGACGCACGCTCCACTTGACTGTCGCGTCTCTCACCCTCTCTGTTTTTCACATAATGATATTATCCTATATCCTCGCATGTGATTGGCCACAATATGGAGGGATTGGAGCATAGCTGAGCCACTGTGTGAGAGCTGAGCAGCGAAAGGAAATTAAGTGAGGAGCCGGCTCTCGCTCAATGGGAGTCGACTCTTCTGATTCACTACAAAGCACTCTCTAAGCACGGCTCTTAGAGCTGATGCTTTTGCGCATGACACATTATCGAACATTACGTTGTGTGTCATGGATATTGTTGACTCCAAATCTCCCGACCACTCGATCTGAGACAGCAAGACCGAGACGGCGAGACCAAGACAAGACTGAGGGATCCGAGACCAAGACAAGACCAAGACCACGTAAAAGTGGTCTCGAGACATCCAACTCTAACTTTAACTAGTGCTGGAAGCTTTTTTGATTACTTGCTGGACAGTCAATTTCAAAATAAAAGCTTCCAAAAATGGACCCCTTTCAGAGGATTTTCTCATTTAATTTAAAACTCAACTTTCTAGGAAAACAAAAGGTGCCGCGCAAAGATATCAGAATGCTCAGCTCTCATAATTTCTTGATGCTTTTGTGCTTGAAAACTGTGTTGTTGTCAGTTTCGAGGGAGAGCAGACTTTCCTTGCTTCTAATTAAAACAAACGGGAGCCACTCTGCAAGCCAACACAGGAGCCTGGATTGCTAATGAAAGAATTTACAGGGAAACGAGGAGCCAGGGCTGATTTCACCAATCTCATAAAAAGCTGTGGGAGAACACAATGAGCCCCGGTCAGCTGTGAACAGGGAAAAAAAATACTGGCCCTCGTCCAGCCGTTTCACACGCTGCATCCTTCCTAACCCCGGCCCTCCCGCTCCATCCTCGCATCAGACTGAAACAGAAGGCACTAGCAGAGGACAAACAAGTCATATTCATCATTTTTAGGCAAAGTCTCCCAACTCAATGTAAAATCCTTATTTTTGCTTTTAAAACCAAGAACAAAGAAGCTTCATCTTCTTTTATTTGGCTTTTATGCCTCCCTCTCTCATCTCTGACTGCATCTGGCAGCTTAAATACCCACAATTTCTGATATGTGGCATGTGTAAACCACGAGGTCTGTGATGATTTAAACCGAAACAAGCCATTAAGGAAGGAAGTTTCTGTTTTACACCCAAAGAAGCTCAGCCCAGAAATTAAATACACAGATAGACTTTCCCAAACAGATACCAGAAACCAGCTTTTTAAAAATATCTAAAAAAACAAAAAAAACAATAACAGAGCTCTGGGATGTTGGATTTAGAAAATGTAGTGAGGAACAAAGGTCAAGTTCAATACAACTGACTGCAAACTTAAAAGTTATCCAGCAGGCAGCTTTGATAATCAGTGCTGAAGGAGGTTGCTGAAGGATACGTTCACTTTATTTCCCCATTAATAAAAAATAAAGCAAAAAAAAAAAACAAAAAACCCTGCACTTCCTCTAGTGGCCACTTGAGGCTGCTTCCAAAAAAATGAGTCAATCACCACAGACTCCGATTGTAACGTTACAGCATTTAAAACCACATTTACAGCCTGATTGGGGCTTTTCTGGATAGCTCCCATCATCATAACAACTCTGACTGCTGTGATTTTCTTTTGGGTTTTTTTTTTTTTTTTTAAGCTAGCTTTTCCTTGTTGTTGCTCTCTTCAAAGTGTTGTTCATTGATCTGATTGGTTCAGTTTAGCCCTCAGTACACAGAGTCATTCAATGACCTACAAAGTATCTCATATGCGCCAGCTTCCATGGAGCACTTCCCAGATGGCTCCATGTAACAAACAATTTGGCACATCAGGTCAGCAGAAGTCGGCCTGCATAAAACGTGTTGGGTTTCTGCACATGTGGCAGCATCTGTAATTTTTTTGTGTGTGTTCTCTGCTCCTTGTTTGGGGAGCAACGTTTAAGATGTGATTAAGCCCCTTCAACGTCAATTAAGACTGAAGCTGATCGAGGGGAACGATAACTGTGCTGGCAACAAAAGGAAAGGATGGCCACTCCAGACATAGTCGGAGCTTAATGGACACCGGAGAAGTCTCTCCACACGGTGGCCATAATCTCCAGGCGCTTACCTGGGAAGTTATTTTTGAAGTGTTGTTTGAATTTATTCATTTCAATCTCTGTGGTTACCAAAATGTAAAAGAAAAAGTCAGAAATAGCATCACTGGTAAAATCTGATTTAAAAAGCATGAAACAGATTTGCTGATTTTACCTCAGAACAAGACTTTAATGCTTCTAACACTCTGTTTGCTGTTAAGATTCTTCCATGTGCTTTAATTCATGATTTTCTGAGGTTTATTATATCTGTCTTACGTGTCTCAGAGAAGCAACTTGTGCTGCAACGGTGGTTTGACTTGTTTCATTGGTTTTTGATGATAGACGTAGGACGTGACGTCACAGTTCGCCGGTTTGTAAGGTCCTTTTGTAAAACCGTACATGATGAGTGAGGAAACTAATGGCATTTATCGGCTAACAACTAGTGACTGACAGGTCCTCAGCCCTGGATAATCTTCCTTTCTGACTCTAATAATGACCGTAAATTGCAAAGTTACCTCCATGTTTTATTCAAGATGACCTGAAAGGAGCAATCGAGCCCATAAAATCATCAGGGAAGTGTTTATAGAGAAGATCGTGGAGAAAGTGATGCATTTGATAAAAGAAGGGAGCAGATAGGGCTATTGTGTTTATTGGTTTGCCTTTATTATAATTTTCTTCTTTGTAACATTATGATCAATAATAATAATGTTTGGTGGTGGTGGTTTGGTTATTCGTAATGATGATGGGGAAAAAAGGGTGGTTGTTGGCAGTAGGAGTAGCAGTGGTTGTGGTATCAGTAGTAGCAGGTAGTCATGGTGATAGTGGTATTATAAATAGTAGTGGTGGGGGTATGAATAAAAAAATAGAAGTGTAGTGGTGGTATTAATGGTGAAAGTTAGTAATGGTGGTGGTAGTGCTGTTATTGTAATTATTGATGCTATTGCAGTGTTAACAGTAGTAACAGTGGTATAAAAGTATGTTTTAATCTATATTGCTTCTCAATGATGTCACTTTTTGGACTGAATAAAGACTCACACAGTACATCCTTACTTGCAGCACACACACTAGTTTTGTGCATGTGCAAGTAAACTTGAAGTCGCAACTAGAGGCACCGCCCCCTGCTGGCGATTTAAAAAGAATGCAAGTTAGTCTGAGCCGTATTCCTTCTGGAGGAGAGAACACTCCAGACTGTTCACTGATTAAATGTCATTTTAAACGCTAATGTTTACGTAGCATTAGGTGGCTACTGTACAACCATCATTTTGTTTTGTCATCAAGGATCATGTAGTTGTACTAGCACAGGTACAGACTGCTAAATTTGTTTGTTTTTTGTTTTTTTTGTTTTTTTTTGTTTTTTAATGCTCTAAAGTGGAGCACTTTAACACTGGAGTCTATGGAGATTGATTCACTTTTAGAGGCAGTCTCAAGTGACCACTCGAGGAACTGCAGGAGGAGGCTGTTTGGACTTTTTGGCTGCTGTATTTAATCTGAATATATCAAAGCCATAAATTGTGATTAAGGCTGGTTTTACCATATAAAGTTTAAAATGTATGTATTATAGAAGCTTTATGTATGTGTGTGTGTGTGTGTGTGTGTGTGTCTGTGTGTTTTGGACTCGTGTGCTGGAAAGCTGTTGAGCAGAGACACCATGTGCAGTCTGGCCCTGACAGTAATCAGTCAATGAATAATGAACGCACGTGCACGCACACACACAACAATACCAAACAGCTGTCAATGGCAGGTTTGTGTGTGTGTGTGTGTGTTAACTCTATCAGTTGAGTGCAGCTGCATGCCTGCCTGTAGCAATTATGTTCTCGCTAAATAAGAGCCAGTGCTGAGAGGAGGGGCTGTGTGTGTATTTGTGTGTGTGTGTGGATCAGCACATATCATTAGGCGATTAACTTACTCAAAGGATAGCCGCATGATTGTGTGTATGCGGACACACATGCAGTTTGAACTGTGTGTAATATAAACCAGCTGAGGGACAACATGAGCCTTTAGGAGTTTCTCTGCACACACACGTTGCATTTCACTCACCCTTTTTATCTCTCCCACACAACTCGGCAACTTTTTCTTGCTGCTCACACTCATGCACACACACACACTTACAGGGACATATGGCCTCTTCTCAGGGCCCATATGTATTTATCCTCCCACATGAGCCAATCACTCTTTGAGATCCTCAAAGGCTCTCTCTCACTCACACGCACACACACACACACACACACACACCTATAAACACTCACTAACCCCGTAGGTACCCACAGGCCTTCTCCTTGCAGGCTTTTTCATGGTTAATTTGCTGCTCAATAGGTCAAGAGGGAAAAGCAGGCATCAGGCTAACAGAATCAGTCACACACACACACACACACAGAGTCATGCCTCGCCTCATGGTGCGTTCCCCAGACAGATGTGACTTCAGTGATTTACCGTGCCTGTTGGGCCAACAATGCCTTTGTTGTTGCGGTCTGAAGCGGCCGCATGTTTGTCAGGAAACGCTTTTAATTGACTGTTTAGGATGTTTGTGATCCTTTCCTCATTTGTCACATGTGTTACTCGTGTCCCCAGTAATCCATTTCTCATTGTGAGAAGAAATGTTTTTAGATATCTGGAACTTCTACAGTCTTTTTACTTTTAAAAACTCATCACAAAGGAAGGCTAATAGAGCGGCTGTTTATCTGTCAGTGTTCAAAGCCGTATAAGACATTTATGAATGAAAACCAAAAGGTGAAGGAATAAGTCAAGATTTATGGAAATACGCTAAAGTTACTTTTATACGTGGTGTGTATCACAAAGCTGTAGTTTTTTTACTCTGGTCCAGATCAGTTGATCTGATTTGATCTGTCAAACCAAGCTACAGGAAAAAGCTACAAGCACACTCAAAACGACCCATAATGCATCATTACAAACTATGTGAGAATGTTCATTCTCATTGGCCAGATGTGTCTGGGGCGGGTGCAACAGAGGTAAATACAAGAAGAAGATGTTGGAGACTGTTGGAGAACCTGGAGAATTTACCTTCCTTTCATGGCTAGTTGCTAACTCATGCTGAACATCTGTGGGACACATCCCAGAATGCAAAGTGTTTAGCTTAAACTTGCAAGGTACACCTTTTAGTTGTGTCTGATTAAGGTTGGATTAAATTGACAAATTCAATAAACGTACCGTGCTGACTTTATTTGGAACCGCATCGAGGTCTTTGTGCCAGAGTGTGATTACTGTGTTCACATCCGCACAAACGAGCCGCACCAAGGAGGACAACTGACTAAACACCACAGGTGTGAAAGGGCTGTCTGTAGGTTCTGCCTGGGTTCTACATCCCAAACCATTTCTTCAAGACAGAAGTTAGCTGTGCTATTATTAGTTAGGAAGGGAATTTCCCCATTCTTTTTCTCTATTCAGAAAATCTTTACAGTAAGGTTTTGCAGACACGTGACCACTACCCACATGACGTTTAATGTGTAACTGTGACAATCATGATGCTAAAGTAGGATCGTTAGCGGTTGTTCGGGTTTGATCCCAGTAGTATAGCGTGAGTAAGCCCCTAGTCGTGCAGGCCTGCAGACTGGTCCATGTATTCCACAAACCAGTATTCCCCAACTGGTTGCTTTAGTTGGTGCTGCAGTTGTTATAAGAATGGAAGTGGCGGACTACAGATACTCTCCGAGCTGCAGTGAAACTGTGAAAAAGTGCAACAGCACGAGTGGAGAAGGCTGAACTTCTCCACCTTCTCACATTAAAAGTTGCACCATTTGAAACATGTTGACTGCAGTGCTGAGCACACAGCTTTTACTCTGAAGGTGAACATTCTCCATTTCCAGATCCCTATGGATCCATCCATTCTCTTCCGCTTATCCTTATCAGGGATGCGGAGGGCCTGGAGCCTGTCTCGGCTGCCAATGGGCAAGAGGCGGGGTACACCTCGGACAGGTTGTCAATCTGATGCAGGGCTATGGAAGATATGAATGGGATATTTACTCCTGGAGCCTCACTGTCAAGATCTGCCCACACTGTTACTGCATACATGGCGTCAACAGCCCTTCGAGCCTTGCACTAAAATTTCTAGTGACGCAAGTAACCCAGCAGCCAAATGCAAACAAAGAGGAGCTCCTGCCTCCAAAATGGCAAAAATATTACGCAAATATTTTTACTTTAATAACTTACCATTGTTGCTGCAGTAATGACGCATTGCTTTTACACAAGAGCGAAGGACAGACGGATGTGAGCGATAAAGGGCTAAAAATGAAGCGATAGACACCTGCGTGCTGCTCTCCATCACACAAAGAGACAGCCAAAGAGTGGGCCTCTTAAAAGCAGCAGCAAATCTGGCTCTAAATGTCACACTGAGGCATGATGTGCAGCGTGTGGGTAGGTTTAACGTATTATACATATTCTCTGAGGTTGCATTGCTAATGTGCTGTGATTGTTTTCAGAAAGCAGTTTCCATAGTTTTGTGTGTCCAGTGTGTGAAGTTGAGGAGTCATGTTTTAAGTTTCTTGAAGACGTTTCATCGCTCATCCGAGAAGCGTCTTCAGTTCTAAGAGACCCCAATGACCTGGATGAGTGAGAACCTTCAGACTTTTTGCTTGTTATCTAAACACAGGTTATAGGTGCTTCATGCATCTTCATAGGTTAAATGAAAGAAATGATTAATTTAAAGTCTAAATTAAATGTTTTCTAGCAAATAAAGAGCTTCTTCATGAACATCTTTTCATAATTTTTTTTCTATGTTTTACCGTGGATTGTCTCGGGCGTCTTACTGAGGTCTTATCATTATTGATATCTGCCCTCTATGATGTAACTGGTTATCGGAGCCTCTGCTCAGCTAACAATCTTATCTCTTCCTCCTCGTGTCCCAGTTTGATGACATTACGTAACACCTCCTCTTCTCTCTTCCTTCTTTCCCCCCTCCTGCAGGTTCTGGGTTTTCCCTGTGATGACCCCACTGCTGTTCCCTGGCCACGCCCACGCTGCAATGAAGGACCTCTCCTCCTCCTCTTCCACCTCTCCTCTTAACTCCCTCCTCCACTACCCGTCCTCCAAAACCTCTGTGGCGCCCTTTTCCCCATCCGCCGGCCCCGCGTCCTCTCGTGGATCGGCCCTGTCCTCAACGCCTCTCTCCAAGCCGCAGCCCTTCTGTCTGCAAACGGGGCCGCACCTCATCGCCAGCATGCAGCTGCAGAAGCTCAACTCACACTACCAGAACCTTGCCAGTGCCTCTGGCGGACACTCTGGGCCTGGAGGGCCTCAAAGAGGCTTTGGACCCCCGCAGCTGGGAGCGGGTAATCAGCTGTTGGCGCCGTCTGGAGGCCTCGGAGGAGGCGGGATGGGTGTCGGGATTGGCATGGCCAACCAAAGTTCCGGCGCTGGTGGGATTATCGACTTTGACCCTGTGGACGAGGAGGTCCTCATGTCTCTGGTGGTGGAGCTAGGTTTGGACCGGGCCAACGAGCTGCCCGAGCTCTGGCTGGGACAGAACGAGTTCGACTTCATGTCGGACGTGCCAGCTGGATGCTGACCTACGAGGGTGGGGGGAAACACATGGATAAAGTGGAATTGATTGACAACGAGAGAGAGAGAGAGAGGACTTCTCTCCATGTTTGGTTTTTCTTTCCTCCCTTTGTTGGCTGATAAAACGAGGAAGCAGAAGAGACGCTGACCGATGGAGAAAAGCGATTAGAGGCTCGCTCTCTGTTTCTGTTTTGCTTTCATACCCTCCTACGGGCAGACAAAAGAAAAGACAAGCTTGCTTTTGATTTTCTTGTTTCTGTAAAGGAATCAGTGCTGCTTTTCTTCACTGAGATGAAACCAGTGGTGCTCCCACTCTGAACTGTACTTCCCTTTCATGTAAAAGAGCAGAAATATCAGCAGAGTATGAGCAGAAACGAGGAGTCTAAGACTCGCTCCTGCTCCTATCCTGTTTCCTCCATCGCTCCATCATTCGGTCTTAATGAAAACAAGTTGACTGACACGAGAAGGGCTGACAAAGACATCCGAGCCACCCTCTTTAGAGAGGAGTAAGGTACACCTGTTGGACTCGATCCCCCCTCTTTTCTTAGTGCCGCCCTGAATTGATCAAGTGGACGATTAAGGAAAATGAAAATGAGAGGCACGACTTTGTGGGAGAATTGCAAAGGATGGCAAACACTACGCTTCCTGTTTTCTTATAGACAATATTAAGCTCTGGTCTCATGGGAAAGGGACTCCTGTCTCTTGGCTTCACAAAGGAAATGATTGTCTTAGACTTGGTTATCTCTGTGCACTTCTTTATTTTCTTGTTTGAATTTCGTTCAAACAGCCGTAGTCATACAACACGTTATTTAAGAGGGTGGCTGATCCCCATCAGGAGACAAGCAGACAAGGAGCACTTCTGTAGCGAGCCTAAAGTCACCTCAGTGAGTTAGATCCAGAAATGTGGAATGGGTGTGTGTTTTGTTGTCCGGCCTGAAAGTTGATAAGGAAGGGTGGGATAGCTAGTGGCAGGGATCCTGTGCTACACGGAGCAGCAAACAAAGTCAAATTCCTATTTTTCCTGCTCTCCCACTTTAAAACGGTCCGTTTATGTCATGAATGTTGTCGCTGCACTTCCGTGTTCCTGATGAGGAAGTGTGATTAGGCCTGGAGGCTGGTGTTAGTCCCTCCGGTCACAATGTGGACCATCGGAGTAAAGCAGGGATGAGACCAAGCTAAGCTGCACATTTGATCTGTCCATGTTACAGAAACAGCTCCTCAGTCACTGTCTCATTGAGGTCTTTTGTTCATCTCTTATTGCAAATGAAGAATTAAACAAATCTTTGTTTTTAGTTGAAATTCATGCATGAATCCCTCATGACCTCTTGACCTCTCTGATGCTCTTAGCTGTGACCTGAAAATGAACTGTACTGTTCACCCCTGAAGCAGTCCTGAAAGTGTTGGATTACACTGTAAACTACTACCAACTTAGCATGTCAAATCCATGTCTATGCCATGTGATACGGTTGAAAGCTCTGAGGGAATTATATTTTACATGTGCAACAGTTTTGTTTTTTTCTCTTCCCAGTTACATGAAAAGTTTCACAACATAAATCTAACATGTGAATATATGAGAATCATGTGTGCCTATCATGTGACATTGTAACATCTGGAAAAACATTATCACATGTAAAGCAGGGTGAGGGTTTGTGACATGGAGGATAATATTGAGGTTTGAAACATTTCTGAGAAGCCAAAACCCACTATTTTGTTTTTGAGTCTGAGAATGTGTTTATACGCCTTAATGTTCAAAAAATAAAATTTTCTCAGATGGTACTTCGCTGCGCTGCCTCTTTTGTTGTTCTGTCTTAAATGAACTCCCGTCTCTTTAAAGCCCACCTACCAAATGGCCAGATCAGCTTTGATTGGCCAGGTTCTCAGCCAAACCAAATATTAGACGTGGGCGGATTGATTCAAATGTCAATATTATATGGTATTGGTATCGGATAGGTACTAGCTACTTTATTTTTATCCAAGTTCAGTATGTAGCCCAATGAATGGTTTAAATTATTTTTTTCTGGAAATGGAAAACTATATCTCAAATGCACTCTTTGAAGCATGTTTGAACCCTTTTGCATTAATTCATGCCTATTTTATTTATAGTCTGTTGAACAGAGGTTGGCACAAAGTGCTTCAGAGACAGGCACATTTACATTCTAGGTTTTCAAAACAAACAAAAAAAAAAAACCCAGTTTCAAAATGCATAAAAAGTTGAAAGGTTTTTTCTTGTAAAAAAACAAAACAAAACAAATTGCAGTGGTTCAAATGATGAGAATTTAAAAATGTAGGTTTCATCTCATAAATCATGACACATTGCTGCACATAAGCTGGGTTTATAGGTTAATGCTATCAGTATTGGCATCAGCAATACTGGCCCTGTATTTACTTGGTCTCGTATCGATACCAAAAGTTGCGCTGTGGCAAGTAGTGCAAAAAAAAGCACTACTTGTTCTTCAGAGAATATTAAAGTGCAGATTTCTCAAGATTTGGACACTGGGCATGATACAACCACCGGTTTGTAGAGAAACTATGTTGCACAGAAGGTGGTTGACCAAAAATGTCCTAGTCGTTGCTTTGGTTGCTAGCACGTTGCTAAGGTTTCCTGTTCCATGTTTGTCTGCAAATGCACACAAACTAACAGGGGCAGTACAAATTGTAAACATTTAATTCAAACCAGGAATGGAGAAGCTTTGCCTCCAAAGTAAAAGTTGTACTCAGAGTTGTAGCCAGCATGTTACAAAAGACACAAGTTTTACTTTGAAGGCAAACAGTCTCCATCTCCAGTTCACGTCACAGTATTTCCAGTTTAACTACAGTGGGACAGTAGACAAATTTATTGTCATTCAAACTTTGGACATCTGCAGTAATATGCTAGCGGCCAACCAGTTGGGGAATACACAGCAACACGTGGGTCACTAGGGAAAATTGGTGGTCACTGGCCAGTCTGTGGGCCTGTCTCTGGGACTTCAGCAGTCTTTTCCTGAACAACTGGTTGTTGCCAGATGGTCATGGACCGGTGTCCAGGGCACTATGACTGGGGCCTTATTCTCTTGATCCTACATGATTACCATGACTGTCACACAACCAAAATGGAAGTTAATGTCACATGGTTAGCAGTCACATTTCTGCAAAACCTAAGTGTCTTTAACTCTTTGAGGTCTAACTAATCCTTGGCAGATGATGCTAACCCCACAATACAAAATACTGGGCCACCTACATTTAACACCTACAGGAGCAGCTTAGCCATGGAAACTCCAGCCATGGAGCTCTGCAGTCACTGAGAACAGAGCATTGGTGACATTTACACAATCCTGGTCTGCCACGTCATGGCTGAGTTGCTGTGGTTCTGAAAGGCTTCCACTTTGATCCCACCACAGATGATGGTGGAATATCTAGGAAGGAGGAAATTTCACAAACAGTCTTGTTGCAGCGGTGGCATCCAATTACAGTATCCCACTCGAATTCTGTGAGTTCATAGGAAAGATCCATTCTTGAATATAAAAGCTCGGTGCCTGATTTCCTGCATCTGTGGCAATGGGACTAAAAATACCTAAATTTAAAGATTAACACATGTTGCCCAATACTTTTGTCCATGTACTGTGTATATAATTTTTGTTCTTTTTAAAAGTCGTTGATTAAAACTTCAAACTCCATTTTTTTCCAGAAAAAGTTCTTTTTTAGGATTGGTGTTCAGAGCTAGGGCTGGGTCTCAGAGGGTTGTTAGTGGTCTTACGGCCCTGATGTGCATCACAGGTGATACATTCACATGAACATCTTTGTGCAAATGCAAAGATAACCTACAGAAACATGTTTTCAGTTTACTTAAACATGTTTTCAGGCTGCAGAGCTGTGATTGTGGTTGAAATGTCACATCTGACTTGCCTTTAATATCGATATGCTGTACATACATCACTAAACTATAGGACCTTTGTGATCCTGACAGATGTGGTTACTGGGTTAGTTCACAAATGGTCACATGCTTTTGACTCAAAGGGCTTCAAGCTGACACCTGACCCTCCTCACCCATCCCTCACCCACCTATAGGGGCTTTGCTGTGTTGTGTCAGGATGGAGGCTCCGACCTACAGTATATCTTTTGTGGTAAGTTGAGAAGGGAGGAACAAAGGCCTTTCACCCTCGACCCGGTGTGTCTGTCATCTGAGCATTGTGGGTTTCCTCCTGGACCACACAAAACAACACACCTGCCTGCCTGTGTTTGCATCCTTGCAGGCATAGAAAAGCTTGGAAATAAAGCCATCACACACACAGAAGCGCAGGGATGGTATTACAACAAAGGTAAGGCGAGTAGCAGGCATGAAGCAAGTGCTTGTTCAGTTATACAGGCCGCACAGGGTTTTAGAGTTCAAAAACAAGCTGCAAGTGTGGAAATCTGCCCACATGAAAGCTCCTGCTGGAGGAAAAAGAAACATGCAGATCCTTGTTGATTTATTTAGTTATCAGCAGCTGAGCCTTCACACACACGCAAGCACGCTGCACACTGCCACTTTTCGATGTGAATAAGGCTCTCAGTTTCAGTCAATGAGCCCAGACTTTCTTTAATGAAACACGACCGCCAGCCATTAATGAGAACCTGTTGAAGGACTAATTTGACGGAGGCAATATTCGCTCTTCAAAAAAGAGATTTTCTGGGTATTTCCTTCTTAACAATCACTTCACTGACGCGGCGAGAGAAATAAAGATGCTACTCATCGCCTCCAAATCCAGCAGACAGACGCCCTGATTCTCCTCTTCCTCTGTGTCTTCGTCTAAGTGGGTCAGAATAACATTCTTTAGATCGAAGACAGTCCAGGGTTTGTTCCATCTGCCTCACACTGTCCCTGTGTGTGTGTCTGTGTGTATCTGTGTATGTCTGTGTATGTCTGTTGTTTTGCAGTCCAGTTTAATCCCAGCTGAGAGGATGTTTTTTGGGTTTTTTTTTTTTGCTGTGTGAACACGGTCCCCTCTCTCCTCCCTTGAGAAGTTCATGATTGATATGCTTGATTTGTACAGAGCCTTTCATTTCCTCTTTTTCTTGATCTCCAACTACTGCAAATTAACCTTTTGAACTAAACTATTCTTCACAAAACTCACAAAACAATCTGAAATTCTCTCTAAAGTGGAATATGAGTTCAGATGAGTTCTCAGTCAGCCTCCTTGTGGCTTTTAGGCAATTAAGAGCTTGTTTCCATGAGTGTTTTTCAAACTGTTGGGAGTAGAGCCGCTGCAGGAGAAATGTGGAGTTTTGGGAGAAAAACATGACGTGAAGATGTGTTTCACTAATAAGATTTTGTGGGGAAGATTAATAAGTTTGCTGATGCTATCACTCTGCCCTTTACTTCATTTAAATTCATTTTGTGATAAAGGGCTGATAGAAAATTACAGGGCGGGCCTGGAAAAGTTTAAGAAAAGTTGTGGTTGTGGTGACTGTTTGTGTGCATTTCCAGAAAAACTCAACACAATCATGTCTAATGTAGTTTTACGGCATCAGAGGAGTGGACTGCTGTCAAACTTTCCATATGCTGATCTTAGCATATTTAATTCTCTTCTATTGTTCCAACAGAAAGATATCACTGTTGGCTGCCAGACTGACATGTACATCAGCCCGGGCTACATTTGAAGGTTTTGAATCTTAGTCTACTGGTTGGGTAGAATTAGTTTGCTTTGAATTAAAACTACATGAACATCATTATCTAGAAATCTGGATCCATGATCAAATCCTCCAAAATTTGCATACGCTGTACATGCCAGCCTCACATGCTCCTACCACCCATCTTGATCCCAATTCTGGGTCTTCTGGGTCTGCAGCCGTTGTTGGAGCTCCTCAGTTGGTCAATAGGGCCATATTATTCAGGGGTGGGGAGTAAATGTTCCTAAGGGACCGCATTAGAAACTGGGACTGCTGTGAAGAGCCCGTCAATAAGCTGAACTTGGTTCTGCTATTAAATGTATACGTTTATACAAACTTATTGTTAAGATCCTCTACACTGGTCCCAGCTTCCCATGTATCTCAAATTGTGGGACAATGTGGGTAAATTAATTGTCCACCCCTCCCAAAAACTCAATGTTAAAATTTGTTTGCTTGTTTGTTTGTTCTTTAAGGCTAGCTTTACCATATTTGTATGAGACAGTCGAGTAGTGGCTAAACCTAGCAAGTGGAAGATCCCTGGTTCAAGTCTGGGAATCCCTGGGAAATTCTGGGAGAGTTGCATATGAATTCATCTGTCGAGGCTTAGGTAAAAATAAGACCGGCAGAGAGAAATTAGTTATCAGGTAATGGTAGCAAGCTTGGTTATGAAGGGCATTCATAAACTTTACAGGTGTAACACACATATCTGCTAATTACTGATAACTAATTGACCTGTTAAAATCTGTAAAATCTGTCACTGTCATTCACAAAAACTGAAGCACAAAGTTCTTGGACAGTGTGTAGCAGTGTGGCAGGTTATTCCATTAAAAATGCTCTGAAATGCACCAACAACACAAGCTCAACAAAGAGGTCCGGTTCAGAATTAGTGCAGGTGAAGTAGGTACCAAACCCTCCAGCTGTGTAGGTCTGGACAGCTGTCAATCAAAGTGGTGACCCAAAGATCACCCCTCTACAGCTGTTATAAAGAGGAAAAACTATCCAAAAAAGCTTTGAACATGCTTTTAAATGCTGTAGAGTTTGGGATTTTGAAATGGGAATCTATGACTAACTCATGCTTTGAAGCTTCCATTAAAGGAAGTGCAGTTCGTTACACTTCTGTTGATTGATGGAAGGCTTAACTGATGATGTCAGAGGTCTCCCCCAAATCATTAAAACAACTAAAAACATTTTAAAGTGACAAGACAAAGGAGGATTTTCCAAAACCTGGCAACCCCTTGTTAAAACTCGCATTAATAGAATAACAAATAACATCATTACAGCTTAGAAACCCTCTATAAAAGGCATCTTATTAAAGTACCACTGATATTTGAAAACGCTCTACAACTAATCAAGCAGCCTCACAATTTTCATGTGACAGGAAGGATCTGTAACACGCTTGACTGCTGCCTCTGGGCTCCAGGGTCATGAAAAAACGTCCCAGCACATCAAGGACTGTAAAAATCATTGACACGATAGTGATAAGGGATAACTCTGTTTAAAGGACACTTTTTAGGAGGTTCACTGCTCTCCTGCCAGGTCTGCACTGGTTTAACTCCTTCCTGCTCATCCCTACCTCCTAATGATAAAACCAGATATATGTTGACTGATTGCTGTACAAAGTTGATTTTATATCAAGGAGGTTATGCAAACAATTTTAAATTATTTCAATTTTGAGTTCTGAAGTTTGAGGGAGGGAAATAAAGACATCTGCAAACACTTTTGAACTGATGTATATAGAACAACACACCTGCCAATAAAGGTCCAGCATCTACTACAATAATGGTGCGTATGTTTAAGCAAATAAATTAATCTGAAGGTCATTTATAAACAGTTAATTTATGTATGATTACTGGGACATAAAGGCTCCACTGAAACTAATGTAAAAACTTAAACGTCTCCCTGACTGTAACGTTGCAGTCCAGTGCTTCCACCTGCTGGTCTGTGATGGTAAGTGCATACACTGACATTTTAAATCAAAAAGGAAATAATACTAAACCTGTCTAAGACTTTTTCATTTCCATTTGCTGCAGACTAAAACTCAAACTACCTGATTTTTTTCATCATTTTTCTACTACTTAAAAGAAACTTTAAATGTAAAAAGAAAAAATGAAGGATTTTATTACACTCTCCATCTGCATTAAGCAGTACTGTATCCTTTAGAGATTTCATCCAAACACACGTGTCCTTACTTTATACCTTCAGAGTGTTTAATCTTACAGAAATCTATACCAATCTTTAAAAAAGTGCTTCTACTACTTCCCCAGACGTCTGGTATACGATGTAAGATCTGAACTCGATGGATCCCCGCTCCTTCTGGCTGCAGGCCATGTTGCAGATCTCTCTAAATGCTCTAATTGACATGTAGGTTTGAGATCCTGTTGGAAACCCCTGTCCTGAAAAATACGCCTGTGAATAAAAGGAAGGATCATAAGAAATGAAAGTCAGTCACTAGAATAAATATGCCAATATGCACACGGGAGTGTTTGCATTGGGCGTGAATGGAGTCCAGGTTTGTCTTTGGGATCTGTTCCTCCAAAGGGAGATGGCATATCTGCATCAGTTGGAAGCATTTGGCAAAGGAAGACACTAAGCAAGGAGGAGTTTTATCTCAGTGAGCATAAACAAGACTGCAAGCTGCCTGCAAACCTGGGATTTCCTGACTTGGGCGCTCTGAACCACCCAGAGATGGAGGTTTTAAACATGGTCCTGTTATTACTCTGTGGGAGAAATCAGTGCACAGACCTTGACCTGTTGTTACGGCAGGCATCGTCACATTGTGAATAACCCAAACTCTATTAATGTAGAGCTGGGGGCTTGAAGACTGATAGGTTTAAGTTAGGGTGTTTAAAGGCTTCTAAAATTTAGTTTTTTGGGAGAGTTGACAAACCATTAAACCATTAGTGTATTTTTTTTCTGGTTTCCTGAATTATTGAGATAATTATTTGTGAAATTCTTCAAAAACTGTTCATAAAACAATAAAAATCTGTTCTGTTTTTCTGAATGATCCAGATAACCCAGAAGAGACTGTGCTGACTTGATGTCTATGAGCAATAATGACTCCTGTGCTTAGTTTAATACAGTTTTCTTTATTTTAGGTTTGAAAAACTGGAGATACTGACATCATTATCAGACTGGTCAGTTTTGTTTTTATAACACATTTCACGGCACGTAAACTTGAAAAAAAAAGTTTTTTTTAAAGAACTATGCACATCACGAGACAACAAAATCAATAAAACAAAACTTTACAAAGAAGTAAAAGACAAGCTAATGCCGACACACAGGGTTATTAATTTAAGGTTGTGAGAATGAAAAAGGTTTCATCTGTTTTTCAGTGTAGACACAGGCCCACAGCTGCTGAAAGCATCTTCAGCAGACTTAGATCTTCTGTGAACAGTTCACGGATCTGCACCTGATGACCTAAGAGGTCTGACTGGGTTATAGTCAGAGGTATGCTGGGGGCACTGGGAGCTTTATGAACTAACAGAGGGGTTCTAAGAGTTCTGTGTTGAACTGGGAGTCAATGAAGTGACTTCACTGCTGGGGTAATATGGTCAAATTTCCTGTAAGGCTCCTGCATTATGACTGAGATGAAGTTACCCTGCTACATGTTTTGTAATCCTGCAGATTGAGCTTTAGTAATCTAGCATGTTTGTTATGAACAGATAAAGCAATTTCTCAGAGTCAGTTTGAGATTACAGAGTCCAAAAACAAAAACTAGGAGCAGTGAGTCCAGCAAACAAAGCAGGAGCAGTTCTGGAGGCCGACCACGTGGCCAGTGGCACCTCTCTAAGGACTGACGGAGGTGATGGAACTTCTCCAGCAGCTTGGCAGGCGGGTGGCAACTGTAGAGACGAAAACCCCTGGGTAGCTTGGCAGGTGCCGGCAGGGCCGGACCAGGCGTGGCAGGTGCCGGCAGGGCCGAACCAGGCGTGGCAGGTGCCGGTGGTGCTGGAGTAGGCGTGCCAGGCCTGGCAGGCGGTGCCAGACCAGGTGTGGCAGGCTTGGCAGGCGTTGCAGGCTTGGAATACTGGCATTGCCTGACCGGGCAGGGGAGGGTTGGCAGGTGGCGGCAGTGCCAGACCAGGCGTGGCAGGCGCTGGCGATGCTGGCAGTGAAAGACCAGGTGTGGCAGGCGGCGGTGGTGCCACACCAGCTTTGGCAGACTTAGCAGGAGCCAGCAGTGCCAGATCAGGCATGGGCGGCGCCATTGATGCCAGACCAGGTGTGGAAGGTGTGGTTGGATGTGGCTTGGCAGGTGCTGGCTCGGGCGGAGCACAGACCAGGGGTTGGAGCAGGAACAGACAGCTGTACGAAGACAGCTGTACGCAGGCAACCTCTGGTGGACACAGAACAGGACCAGACAGTGGACGACCCCTGGTAGAAAAAGACCAGACGGCACGGTGGCCTCTGGTGGAGATGCCTCTAACTGTGGGTGTGCAGGGCACACAGCAGGCTCTGGTGACTGTTGCTGATGTTTAAGCCTGGCCAGTGTACTCCTGAGAGCAGGTGTAGGTGCAGGGACTGGCAGGACACCCAAGGAACTGGTAGGTTTGCAGGAGCCCAAAACAAAAACTGGCATGACATTGTGTCCTGGTGATCAGTGAAATGTAATTTAAATAAAACTTCAAAAATGGCTGCTCAAATAAGCGTTTGAAGATGGCTGTGATGTAGTAGCCACTAGTACTACTATTAGGATATTAATACAGTTTACAACACAAGCAATAAAAGCCAAGAAAGAACGTTAGTAGCCTGTTCTAATTACCCCAGCGACTTTCAGTAGGTGTGTCCCTCGCACTGTGCCGTAGCAGGGCTTATCACGCATTACCGGAAGCTTGGAGGTCCTTTCCCCCGCAGACTCCAACATGGTGAGCAGTTTCCCCTGACTGTTCCTCTCTGAAATAATCCCTAAACATCACTTTTATGTTTTATACTACGAAACTTTTATGTGTCCTACTTTAATTTCTAGCGTCTTATTAAACGGATGAAGTTTAAATTGTAGCTGAAAGCGTTGATTCTTGCTCTTAATTGATATTTTAAAACGACCTGATCCTTCTGTGCGGGTTTGTCAGCCGCGGCTTGCTAGCTCGGCAGCGGCTATCGCTGTTAGCCCACTTAAAAAAAGGAAACAAAAGAATATTACTGACAGGAAGCAGAGCTGTGCAGTATTTTTTATGCATTTATTTTAAATATAGATACAATTTAAATCCTAAAATATGACACAGATGTTTCTGGTGTGTTTGTCCCGGCTGGGCCGAAGCCTGCTGTGCTAGTATGGGTTCAGTTAGCGCGACATGCTAACAGGACCCACACTCACCGGCCTTCCCAACGTGGTTTGGATTCTGCTATAAACTCGCTGCATTTGTTCGTGCCTCAGGAGAATCAAGGCCGGTTGTATTTCATTTTGCTAACCGGTTTTGTCGCCTCTTCCGCAGGCCAGAGGACCGAAGAAGCACCTGAAGCGCGTTGCAGCGCCGAAGCATTGGATGCTGGACAAGCTCACCGGAGTGTTTGTAAGTAATGTTTTCACATACATACTGAAGACCCGTGAATGTTCACTTCTGTATCTCAGTGTGAAACCGTGGATTTATTTTATTAACGCAGTGGTTAACACTGTCGGATGAAAGCTAGTGTAACATCACAGGCAGTTTGATTGGAGCAGGGTGAATATGCCTGTTTAAAAAACACTAAAGTGTACGCCTTTAAATCCTGCATGTGTTTGAGTCCGTTATTTGAGGTGGCCACACATCACAGCAACACTTAAAAGATAGGTTAATTAATAAGATGTTAATTATTGTGGAGCAGACTGTAATGCTAACATGCTCCATTTAGGGGTAGCCACAGCAAGTCACCTGCCTCCATCTCGCCCTATCCCTAGCGTCCTTTTCTGTCACATCAGCCGTCTTCTTGCTTTTCTTTCACTCTTGCAGCAGACTGAATACCGTAGCTTGAAATTATTTAAATCGTGGCAGCTTCTTGTCTGGTAGAAAAGAACAAATAGATTGTGATACCATAAGTTAGCCCATGTAGCTCAAGTGTTACATGAGATCGACAAACTAGGGCTAATTTTGCATTATAACGCACAGATTATACTTGCTTATGTTACTCACTTCCAGTTGTACACACTCAGAACGCCCTGAAGGATGAAGAAAGTGTAGCACTTGCTTAAAGTGGAAATGTGGGTCTGTGACTGCAGTGAAAACTGTATCACACTTGAACTGTGGGTGAGAAATGATGGCGGCATAGAGACTGTATCGCTTTTGTCATTTTAAATCTGTTTTTGTAGACGATAATGTTTATTCTGCTGGAATTGGTGTTTACATATTTTGAATCATATAAGATGCTCTGTTAACACTGTCAGGTTACCCAGTGTGTTTGTGATTGACATGTGTGTATTTATGTGAGAGTGCTGTGAATGATCAAATAATAGTAATTGGATATGCCCTCTACACAGGTTTTATGTGCTTAGTTGACAAAAGTCCACAGAACTGTAGTGTTTTTACTTTATTATACCAAAAATGTTTTTTGGTCATATTGCGTTTTACTGAGCTGAAACAACAAAGGGATTTCCTAGCTGCTTAAAAGCTGAGCTGTCTTCAGTGAGTCTTTCATGCTGGGCTTCTGCACTGCAGCCTGTGGCATGCTTGGCGTAGTGGCACAAGAACCAATACTGTGTCCTGGTGACCTTCAGCTCGTACTGGAGCTCCTGTGCAGCTCGAGGAGGAGTATTGCGGTCCAAGACTGTGGAGTCTTAGAAGGAAGGAGAGTGAACTGGGCAGCCTGGGTCAAAAACACAAGTGCATGAACTTTGAATACAAGTGCATAAATACATAGAGCAGACGTGTGAATCTGTTACAAAGTCGACTGTATTTGTGGGAAATACTTGACTAATGATCATGAAGTGGCGCACGCACAGAAATCATGAAAAAGCTTCTTGTTTACAGACCATAACGCCTGCTTCCTTCTCCTCCTCAGGCTCCTCGTCCTTCCACCGGTCCCCACAAGCTGAGGGAGTGCCTGCCCCTCATCATCTTCCTGAGGAACCGCCTCAAGTACGCCCTGACTGGGGATGAGGTGAAGAAGATCTGCATGCAGAGGTTCATCAAGATCGACGGCAAGGTCCGCACTGATATCACCTACCCTGCTGGATTCATGGGTGAGTTTTAGAGACTTCTCCACAGCTCAGATCTGCTGAAGGGTTCAAAATGTTCTTCATTATGAAAAATGAGCTCCATCATCAATCATCTCATTTTTCCTGTGAATTAGCTGAAGTGTGTGTGTGTGTGTGTGTGTGTGTGTGTGTGTGTGTGTGTGTGTGAGAGAGAGAGAGAGAGAGAGAGAAGCCAGAAAAAAATATTATAGTAGTTGCTGTTTTAATGCACCGCTTATTAAATATAAAATGACAACCGAATATTCGGCTCCAGAAATTAAATTAGGTCCTGGAGGAAATTAAAAGCTGCAGCTTTGTAATTTTACTGGCCAAGTTAAGGCTGTGTATTTGTATGGAGAAAGAAAATTATAAAACTAAAAGCAGAGGGTAATTTTAGACCGAACACACTCCTGAGTGTGTGCTACACAGGTGGGAATACAAGGTTTAAATCACAAATTAAAGTAACGACGTCAAATTTGTCTGCCAATAAAACATCAAATTCTGCCTGTAGTGAGATGACTACCTGTTCAAGAGCTGAAATCTCCAGTTACATTTACTGCTCGTTCAGAAAAGCCTGAATATAAAAAAATGTGTTTAAAGTTCCCCAGAATTTATTCTTAAATCACGTGAGATTCCAGTTTGTAAACTGTGTATGATGCAACATTGGCTCTCCTGCTGACCAGGGTTGTTAAGTGTTTTGTAATTGGTTTAGTTTTAGTTTATCTTTAGTGTTAGCTTCGGCTATATATTTGTTTGGGGTTTTTTTTTAGGATTCAAAGTTTCAGTCTTAAAGTTTAAGTAGTTATTTTTTGTTTGTTTTTTTTCACATCTAGTTTTAGTTGACTGTGATAACTTTGCTGCTGACAGATTCTCAGAATGAGTGGCTCTGTAAATAGTCTTTGGATGTTTAGCGCAGAAGGAGCAGTGATGAATTTGTTGGTTTGATCAGCAATGAGCTGAAATTACACAACCAATTCCTCTAAGAAGTTCTGAGCTCCAAGAAGACTTGTAATGTTAAGTGTGAGCCTGAGCCTCCAGTATAAATGCTTACAGGACTGTGTTGACTTCAGAGTCCGTGAGAACAATGAGCAGCATGTACTCACAGCTGTAGCTTTATCAGAGATGTGGAGAGACTGGGAAAAGCAAGAGTTTCCAAAATAACCTGAGTTACTGCTTCAGATAATTCCAGGGAAATAAATCTCAGAACGCCGGCTTTGTCTCTTTGCTTGTCAGTGACGGCAGCCAAGCCAGTAATTCAGAGCAGGCGTTTGGACAGCGGTGACAGTCGCGCCGCCATCAGTTCTCTCTCCACCTCAACACCAGCCAACAGCCTCACGTGGAGGTGTGGCTTTTTAATTTCCAAATCCAAGGGAAGCCTCCGCTGCAGGATGTTCATGGCCTATTTATATACTGTACATGCACACTAAACACTCTGTCACTGCAGCTGTAATATTGATGACTCTGGTGTTTTGTGTCATTGGATATGTACTCGGTACCTTATAGGTCAGTTTGAATGAGCTTGTTTTCAGGTGTTGCTGTTGGGTTACTTTTTTGACTTCTGTGTCATTTAAAGGAAAAACGTTCATTAAAACCTGTTGCATATTCTTCTGAGGAGGTCCCCATCACCGAACAGCGCTCTGAAGACCATGCTTTAACTTGCAGATCTGAGTGGACCTTAGTCTTTCCACACTTTCCATCACCTTTGCCTTTTCACATCTTACTCTCACAGCATTTCTTTATTGGCGCTCTCTGCTCTGGGTTTATTTTTGGCTGGCAAACGCTTTGTGTACATTACTGCCCCCTTCTGGTAGTGGTAGTCCATTACAGGTGCCAGATTTATAAAGAAAATAAAAAATTTTAAAAAGTCAAGTGTGCCCTAAAATAGATGTCTGATTTTAAATACCTGAATAAGTTGATCCTGGCATTCATTCTGTGTTTAATTGCCAACTTCAGCATCAGAGGCCTTAATTTGGTGCTAAATACCATCCAAATATCAGCTCTTAAATGTATGAAGGTAGAGTCTAAGTTTTCTGCTTTTTAACAAAGTTTGATGATGAGCTGTTGGTTGGAAACACCACGGGATTCATTTAACTGACACCTGCTCTGTTTGTGTACCCAGATGTGATCAGCATCGAGAAGACCGGCGAGCACTTCCGTCTGATCTACGACGTGAAGGGACGCTTCACCGTCCACCGCATCACTGCCGAGGAGGCCAAGGTGAGAGCTTTAATTCATCCTCAACCCTCAAAGTACAGGCAGGTCATTTGTTACTACAGTGCTCTTTTTATTTTCGCTTTTGTGTTTGTCATACCCACACTGTTTAATTTTTGAGTTTCTATTGTCAGTTATGTTTTTTTTCTCTCTCTCTTTTTGTACCAACAAATCAAACGCATAGTTGCCTCACTCAGTTACTGTAAGGTTAAAAAAAAAAAATCACAATCACAAGTCTGTTTGTGCCAGAGTCGGTGTTCATGAGCTGGATTCAAACCGGTGTCGGTATCACCAAATTCTCAGTGTTTCAGTCAGTCGTGCTGGTCGCATGATGAGATTTGGGAATTTAGTTTTTACAGGAAATGTCACGTTTGTCCGCATTTCCTAAAACACCTCCTCTTCCTCTTACAGTACAAGCTGTGCAAGGTGAAGAAGATCCTCATCGGCACCAAGGGTATCCCTCACCTGGTGACCCACGACGCCCGCACCATCCGTTACCCCGACCCACTCATCAAGGTCAACGACACAGTCCGCATCGACCTGGAGAGCAGCAAGATCACAGACTTCATCAAGTTTGATACTGGTACGTTCAGCTCTCTGCACAACCTGCAGGCTTGTTTTCCTGTTAATGAAGAACATCTCTGACCGCTGATCTTCACCCTCCTCCTCTTCCAGGTAACATGTGCATGGTGACCGGTGGTGCTAACTTGGGGCGTATCGGTGTGATCACCAACAGGGAGCGTCACCCTGGCTCCTTCGACGTGGTGCATGTCAAGGACAGCACAGGCAACAGCTTTGCTACCAGGCTCTCCAACATCTTTGTCATTGGCAAGGTGAGAAATATGCCACCGCTGTCTGCAGCGCACAGCATCTAGACCAGGGAATGTAAAATTTTAAGTCCAGTGAGAAGAAATTTCCTCAAAGTTGTGCTACTGTTATGTTTCCATGCATAGCATTTTGAAGTGTCCTAACGGTGTATCAGTGTCTGCGTATAGTCAACAGCTGACTGTCAAGTAAAAGCACAGCAGTGTTTAATTTTACAATGACCAGGAGGGTTCTCTAATAATTAAATCTTTTCCCCTTTTAAGTAAAACAAAGTTTTCATTCATAGATTTAAAAGTAGAGCTTTTAAAAAAGGTGTAGTTTGAGTTTTTACTAACTACATGTAAACAAACTGACTTTAACCCTCCTTTCTGTTTCCCTAACTTGCTACTTCTGACTCTCACCTTCTTGCTGAGTCGATTAACTCGTAAAGACATTTGTGCTGATTAAAACAGAAGCGGTCCATCAGAAGCTAGTAATAAGTCTTTAAAGACGGTCTTCTGGGTGATCGGTGATGTTTGTATCATACGTCACTCTGGACAGGAGAATTAAAACTGAGTTTATATCATGAGTCGGGTGACTTTGGAGCAATGATGACGATTTGTGGTTTTGATTAGTGATGAAAATAAACTACCAATTCCTCTAAGAAGTTCTGAGCTCCATCACCAAACACTGGAAACTTCAGCTAAAAGTGAACTGAGCGTGGGAACATGACTGTGGCTCTGTGCAGCAACAAACAGCAGTGATGGTTTAATATTGGACTCATTAACGCTGAGCACTGTGCGCTGCGTTTGATTACATCCTCCGGGAGGAAACAAAATGCAGACAGGGTGCATAACTCGGGTTCCTGCATGTCGTTAAAAAGTCTTTGTCTGAAATCAAAATCAAGGAGAGTAAAATGTTGGAAAAGTCATAAATTTGCGTGCTTTATACCAGGAAACGCACTACTGAAAGCCATCATGTTTAATAGCTGGGCCATTAAAGCAAACTGGATCTGGCAACAACCAGAGTCCACAAGAGGGAGTGAAGTGCCACGAAGCAAACACGCACACTGCGTTTGTTTTCCTGCTGATTTTGGCTCACAGCGAGGCGCCGAGCGGTGTGAAAAGCTTTATGAACTCCTCTCTGTCCCACTGAATCGCACATTAATGATTACGAGGACCTGGCCCTGCGGTGGGAGCGTGGTTAATAAAACACTTCTCTCTGCTGCCTGACATTTATTTGGCGGCCGGTGTGATCGGATCTGTCGCCAGCACGGTCGTCTCTTTGCTGCGTGACATTTATGTGGCGACCTCGGAGCTGCTCTTTTCTTCACCTCAGTGACGGCTCCTTGTTGAAGTGTTGGCGTGCAGATAAATGTTAACACAATTGAGGATCTTTGTTTACTGTTACAGACTGAGGCGTTTTTCTCACACTGAGCACTTAAAGAGACGTTTGTTCTGAATAAATCTGTGGAACTGTGGCCATCTTGAATATGTCTGTATTCACTTATTGAGTTGAAATTTATTTGTCCGGCTTTATATTTTACTTGTTCAGGTGTATTTTAACTTCTGATTAACACTAACTGCTCTGATCTCCTGTCTGATCGCAGGGCAACAAGCCGTGGGTGTCCCTGCCCAGAGGAAAGGGAATCCGTCTGACCATCGCCGAGGAGAGAGACAAGAGGCTGGCTGCCAAACAGAGCAGCAGCTAAACTGGCCCAAAAGCAGCCTGATCCCTGGTTTTCAAATAAACTGTTATTTACAAAACACTCAGATTGGTCTTGGGTTTTATTACACTGGAAATGTGCTGTTTCATGCTTTATGTCCTAAAAGTACCTTGAAGTGTCTCAGACGGTGAAAAAATGACTCCTTAAATGGTGCTTTTGAGTGAAAATGGTCAAACCAGAAAAAGTCAGCAGTTACTTTCAAGTCAAACTTTATTTATATGGCACATTTTGAAAAACCTCCAAAGTGCAAGTTACGCAAAAACAACAGTATATACAACAGTCACTAAAATCACCAATAAATGTGCACCACAAACAATCAGATAAGTAAATAAGGCTATGACAGCATAATAAAAACCAGGGTGCTTTAAATTTTACTTGGAAAAATTGAATACTGTGACATTTTGTTTGTTAAACCTGAAGAAGGAAGCAGGTTTATTCTGAGTTTAATCCTAAATTTGTGGGTTTTCTGGCCACAGTGTGTAAATCAATAGTTTAAACTGTTTAAACACTAACATTTGTAACTGACTCACTATGAAAGCTCTTTTGGCTGAAATATTAACCACGGGAGGGGGGGTGATGATTACAATAATATAACTGACATGAAAGAGCAAAGATGTGGGAGAACAGAATGTTTCAAAATGACAACAATTAGAACTTTGTAAGAAAATATTGAGCATATTAGATTAATCATGTTAAGATTGCTGCACCAGATGGTGTTTGGCTTTGGGGGGGGGGGGCTTCTTGTTTGCAGAATTACATTAGATACAGGTTTAACATTCACCTGATGGAAATCTTGATCCATTGCGTACGCTCAGTAGACACTTGGCTACACTTCTCAAACAGCTTGTTAATGCGCATGAGAGTGGGAGGAAAAAGGCGAGTTTTAAGTGACTTTGATGATGACAGATGGGTTGATCTCGGTGAGCAGCAGTCTTCTGTTAAAGTCAGAGGTCACAATAGAATGAGCTGACAGGAAGGCAACAGTTGTTCCAGCCAAGGTTTGCAGAAGAGCATCTTTTAACCTAAGACCCGAACTCTTCCACGGCATGCATTTTTAATTTCTCTTTGATATTTAGGCATATTGAGACCCGATGAATGTAAAAACAAAGAATTGCCAGATTTTTTTTTGATTTTTTTTTTTTTACCTGGTTTTTGTTTCTAAGAAAAACGAGAGCCACATATGAAGATATTCATTTAAAATTTTGATAGAACAGTAGCAGTATAATGTCCTCGTAAGTGGATATCAGGCCCTTGTAGAGCAAAATTGAGTATTTTAGTCTAAATAACCCAAAATGTGATGTCCACATATGTGGACGCCAGGTCCTAGGAGGTTAATGCACGCAGCATGTTGAACGTTGAAGCAGATGGGCTACAGCATCAGAAGACCACATTGAGTGCCACACCTGCAATTTTGCTGAGCCAGTTGATGCAGGCTCACCAAAAATAGACAACAGAGCATTGGAAAAATGCTGTAAAAATTCAAATGTTAGAGTCAGAATTTGGTGTAAACAAGATTAAAGCATGGATCCATCCTGACTTCTATCAACAGTTCAGCTTGCTGGTGGTTTAATAGTGTGAGGGATATTTTCTTGGCACACTTTGGGGTCCTTCGTACCAACTGAGCATTATTCAAACCAGACAGCCTGCCTGAGTATTGCTGCTGACGATGTCCGTCCTTTTCTGACCGCAATGTACCCATCAGCCTCGGGCTTGCAACATCACAGCAAACAGGTCCTGGGTTTGAATCCAGGCTATCTGGAGTTTGCATGTTATCCATGTGTCTGCGTGGGTTGCCACAGGGTCCGTCGGTTTCCTCCCACACTCCAAAAACACGCGTGAGGTTAGATTCATTGGTGGTTCTAAACTGACTGTGAATGGTTATATATATATATGAATATTATATGCCATTTATTTTTAAAAACATGAAAAAAGTGAGAGCAACAGGCTTATTGCAAGAAGCCCTGTGGATCATGTGAGTCTCTATGTTGTATTCATCTGTCAAATCCCTCTATGATCTCTGCTTCACACTCATCCATCTGTTTATATACTCCCAATCCCTCTCCTCCCCCTTTCTCCCTTATCTGCTCCCAGTACCACTTTTTCCCTCCTCACTTCAGCTTTAATTTTATATTCCTCTGTCTTTTCTGACTTCTCATTTCCCACTTTGCTATCATCCTTCCAGCCTCCATCTTTTGTCCAAAATAACTTCCAAGTGTCATCATTCCTCGATCCCGTGTAACCTTCTTTGCCTTTCCTCCTCATTGTAAGCAAAAGCAAAAGCCTGCTTCCTTTACATTCTTTCATTCCTTATTTCCTCGCTTACAGTAATCCCTACTTTGCCTCCTCCCTTCATTCCTCTGTCCTTTGCTCCAACCCCCTTCTCTCCTCTCCCATCCGCCGCTCTCTTTGTGTTCTGACTTCAGTACCCGTCCATATGGTGACTGCTGGGATGCAGCCTGCTCACGCGCTGCAGAAACCTGGCCTGGCAAACACCACCTCACTGTGTGTGTGTTGGTGTGTGATGTAACCTGCTCAGGCCCTCACATTCCACCTACGAGTGTGTGTATGTTTGTGCAGTTTTTACTGCACAAACAGGGTTGAGCACAAGATCAACCCTGCTGCCCTCGTCCCTCCGTGACTTTGATTTCCAACCCCGCCCCCTTCAGCACACGACACACACGGACACGCACAGCAGGAATGTGTGTGTCCGTGTGTGTCGGAGTGTTCGGAGGGCCACGGCTCACTCCCATGACCGTCTGCTCTCTGACACACTGAACAGTACAGTAATCCATCATTGCTGGCAGCCATAAGTAAGGACAGTGTGTGAGGACAGTGGGTCTGTTCAACATCTAATATCTGTAAAATGCAACTACGAACAGCCTGGTCGCTTCATTATCTGGAAATGACAGAATTTAGACAACCAGCAATGCTTTAATGTCACTGTTACTGGACATTTTTCACTGCTTTACACCCAGTTTATACTTAAAGTGGACTTATTTCATTGATATACTATTAAAAAAAATACCATTGATTTAGGTAAAGCTGAGCATTTACCTAAATCAGAGCCTGTAAATAAAAAATGGACGTGAAATGATTCATATCTTTTGCCAGCAGGGGGCGATCCCTCTGGATCCCTCTAAAATTATCTTTATTTTTGAGCTCAGGAAACCTTTTTTTTGATGAATTCATAACATCAGTTATTAGTTTTGACTTTTATGCAATGCAATATGATGTTTACTTTATAAAGTAAGGTCTCATCAGGAGAATAAGTCACAAATAAGCAGGCTATACTTTACAGTTATCGACAAGTTTGCGGTGTCCTTTTTTCCCCGTCTACCCATTTGTTATGACATCTGGCTTTTTAAATAAAGTTTATGATCAAAATTTGACCATGTTTGACATTTTAACAAGCCAAAAATATATCCCATATAATTTTAAATGTTAGCAAAAAGTTGACATGTAAGCTGTAGTTTTACATTAATATTCCCAAATTATTATAAATTGCTTTGGTTTTACCCTATTTTCAACTCAGCTAATTGTTTAGAACAAAATTCTGAATTGTTTTTCCTGACCGGTCATTAAATATGAAATTTTGCAGACAGAAACTATATTTTCAGCTAATTGTGATTAATGTTTTCAGTCTGTGTCTTGAACTGAACGTTATTAATCAATGCTATTATCATACTCACTAGAATTTGTTATGTTAGCATGTTTATGTTAACATCATTTTCTAACCTAGAAACACTTACTCTGAGCTTTGAGCAAAATGCTAATGCTCCTCTCTTTAATGCTAGCTTATGTTACATAGAAAAAATAGCATGTTATCATTTTCTATGTAGTTTAAGTTTTTTACAATGCTAAAAAACGCATGAGCTTATGTCACGAAAGTAAAATATCAACTTGTAACTTGTAATTCTCCAAAAGTTGATTCTGTTCATCTGGACGTAGCGTTTTGTTTTTAGAAATGTTTCGTCACTCATCCAAGTGACTTCTTCAGTCTCAGCTGACTGCAGGTTTCCCCAATCTTATAAACAGTACTTTTGCATAATGACTGAAACCAGCCCACTGAAGGAACAATGGGCTGTGAGGTCAGTTCCTTAATCATAATTATGCAAATTCTCATGACCCTTGATCAACAACCACTGACCAAACCCACTGATTAAAGACCACTGATCAATGGCCATGAGTACCATTCACAGAGAGTTGGGGAATGGCTGCAATCACAGCATTGTAAGATGGCGAAAGATGTACCATTAGGCCCCCTCCTCGATTCAGAGATGGTCTTTCCCTTTTCACGTAAATGGCCTCCTTGACTCTGCGCTCAAATCAGCGTTCCTCCCTGTCCAGGATGTGTACATCCTCATCATTGAAAGAGTGTCCACTGGCCTGTAGGTGTAAATAGACTGCAGAGTCCTGGCCTGATGAGGTAGCTCTTCTGTGTTGTGCCATCTGCTTCGCCAGAGGTTGTTTGGTTTCCCCGATGTATAAATCCTGGCAATCCTGCTGCCACTTAACAGCATACACTATGTTACTCTGTTTGTGTCGGGGGACCTGATCCTTGGGGTGGACCAGTTTTTGGCGCAGCGTGTTTTGGGGTTTAAAAGCCACAGAGACCCGGTGTTTAGAAAAAATGCATCTCAACTGTTCCAATACTCCTGACACATATGGGATCACTACAGGTTTTCGCTTAGGCACCGGTTGTCCTTCTCTCCTGGATCGGCTGGAGCTTTCTTTAGGTGTCTTTCCAGCTTTGACAAAAGTCCAGCTGGGATAACCACATTTACTCAGGGCCTTCTTGATGTGATGTTCTTCTGCCTCCCTGGCCGCTGTGTCTGTGGGGATGGTGTTGGCTCTGTGTTGTAGCGTCCTAATGACACCCAGTTTGTGCTCCAGTGGAAGATGAGAGTCAAACCTTAGATACTGATCCGTATGTGTAGGTTTACGGTACACATCAGCTTTTAGATGACCCCCATTACTGATGGAAATCTCACAGTCTAAGAAGGCTAACCTGCCACTTTTCATATCCTCCCTGGTGAATTTGATGTGTCGGTCCACCGAGTTAATGTGATCCGTGAAATGTAGTACATCCTGAGATTTGATTTTCACCCAGGTGTCATCCACATATCTAAACCAATGGCTTGGTGGTGTTCCAGGGTAGGATAGCAAAACCCTCTTTTCCACTTCTTCCATGTACAAATTGGCCACGATGGGTGAAACTGGGGGACCCATGGCACACCCATGTTTCTGCCTGTAGAACTAACCCTTGTATGTGAAGTAGGTGGAATGAAGACAGTTCCAAAAGCAAACACACTTGGTCGATGCTGAGAGTGGTCCTGTTGCTGAGGTTGGGGTCATCCTGTAATCTCTTACGGACTACCTCCAACGCTTCCGTGACTGGGATGCAAGTGAAGAGAGATGTAACGTCGTAGGAGACCATGGTTTCATCTGCCTCCATAATGACATCTCTCACCTTCTCAACAAAATCCAGGGTGTTCTGGATGTGGTGTTCAGAGTTGAGGATCGAAGCCAGAAACTTGGAGATGTTATAGGTGACAGAGTTGATCATGCAGACAATTGGTCTTAAAGGTGCACCCTGTTTATGTATTTTCGGTAAACCATACAGACTTGGTGTAGACTCCCCTGGGTACAGTCTGTGGTATGAGGTCCGGTCAATAGCCTTGTCTTGTTCTAACTGCTTCAGACAGTCTATCGCCCTCTTCCTGTAGCCACTTCCTGGGTCTCGTTTCAGGGGCTCATAAGTATTTTCATCACTGAGTAGTGACAAAATCTTCTCATGATAGTCTTTCTGGTTTAGCAATACTGTGCACCTACCCTTGTCTGCCGGAAGGATGATAATGTTGTTGTCATCACTAAGTGATGTGAGTGCCTTCCTCTCCTCCATGGTGATGTTGGATGCTGGGGGCTTTGCATTGCTGAGACAGGCCGAAACTTTCGTCCGTAGTTGCTCTGCTTCCACTTCTGCAATATTGTTGTTACGAATTGCTGTTTCTGTGGCTGTGATCAGCTCCACTAGCGGGATTTGTCTTGGTGTGACACTAAATTCAACCCTTTAGCAAGGATGTTTTTCTCTGTTTGGGTGAGCTGTCTGTCAGACAAATTCTTCACCCACTTGTCCACATCCTCGGTGTCGCATCCTTGTCTCTTCTGGCCACTGAGGACACTCTCCGTATTTTGTGGTGGTTTCCGACGTACAACAAGTAAGTCAAACTTCCTTTGTTGCCTGGTCTTAGACTTCTTGTGCTGTGCTAGACGAGCCTTCTCAGTAAAGTCAAACACCTTTTTAAGAGTATATGCTGTGATTGCAGCCATTCTCCAACTCTCTGTGAATGGTACTCATGGCATTGATCAGTGGTCTTTAATCAGTGGGTTTGGTCAGTGGTTGTTGATCAGTGGTCATGAGAATTTGCATAATTATGATTAAGGAACTGACCTCCCAGCCCATTGTTCCTTCAATGGGCTGGTTTCAGTCATTATGCAAAAGTACTGTTTATAAGATTGGGGAAACCTGCAGTCAGCTGAGACAGAAGAAGTCACTTGGATGAGTGACGAAACGTTTCTCCCACAAAACGCTACGTCCAGATGAACAGAATCAACTTTTGGAGATTTACTTTCCTGGATGATTGAGAATGCATCAAGACGATGTAACTTGTAATGTTTTTGCACAATATAACATCAGCTAGCATATGTACCCTAACACCGACAAACAGACCCAGCTTTGGCAGAAAACTAAACTAACTGACCAAAGCTTGTATGACCTCAGCTGCCTTAAGCTGCTTGCCTATCCCCAAAGAAACATAACCAAACGACAATCACTTATCTCCCTGACTAACAAAACATGAGAAAAATGTGCCCAACTGAAAAGGCGATCCACCCCTACTTCCTCCTGGATTCACAGAACAACACAAGGCATGTCACAGCCCCAGCCAGTTGGGGTAAACCGAGGATGGCCAGATTGCCGTCCTCAACCTTGCCGTCATATACTCTGCCTCCAGATCATCATCCAATCCGGCCACACCATCTTCGGGATCCACCACTCCAGGAGACGCACCTGCACACTCAAATTTACATTTCAGAACTGCAGCCCACGGCAGCAGCCGTAACATGCATCATTTGAAATTTTGAGATAACTCTAATTTTCAACTTCTTTAAAAAATATCTTAAAATTTCAAGATATTTAGTGAGTAAATTTCTTTTAGATATTTAGCTAAAACATTTGAGATAATAATTAGACATTTTAGCAATTGTTTACATCAATGAGTTGCTGTACTTTGATGTGATCACTCTTTAAATTAAGTTTATTAGCCAAAAAGATTTGGAAAGCAAACAGTGTCCATTGTAAACACTGTACTTGGTGTAATTTAACATATTTGTAGTTGGATAAGGTTACACTTTTTTTTCTCCTTTCAAATAATGTGTTTTAGATCATTTGGCTGAACGGTGTGTAACTTTGTAACCTTATATCTATCTGCCTATTTCAGAAGTACTGAGTTCTCAATAGAGCCATTCATTAGGTGTATGGAGTATATTCATAACTCATAGGAACATGGCCAAAGCTGTAAAAATAAGGCCCAACCTGAACGAGCCTGAGAGTATCTGGGGTTCATATTGCAGCTTGTTTAAATTCAATGCTGTGTCGATGAACTTTCACCTTAACATGACTTGAAGTGGCGCTTTTTTAAAAAAAATGTATTGCTATGAAAGGAAACAGCAGATTTAAAACACCTTCTGAGGTTTGTGCTTTAGCAACAAATCAAAAGTGGCACTGTTGTCCTCATTTTTATATGCCAGGGACCAGATTTCATAAACAAAATAAGTGCACACACACACACACACACACACACACATGCATGCACAAACACAGTCTTTGAACATTTGAAACATGAGACTCGCCAGGCGCATGCTTTGCTCCGGTCCTGTTCTGCATCCCCTTGTGAGCAGAGCAACAATCGCATTTGATTCACACATACAGTCACACAGCGGCTTTGAAGTGCATTTGGCTGGATGGTAGAAAAGGCAAAAGAAATGTGAGCTGTGGAGCAAATGCAGAGAAAAACATCCACTCGGAAAACCAACATGTTGAATTATCTAACAAGCTGCACAGAAACACAGCAGGGATGCAGCCACTCTAAAGATATTGACACACAACGCATTTACTAATATTATCAGCTTTTACAGCTAAACACTCATCCAGCTGCTCTTACCTTAAATAATACACTGGGCAGACTTTTTCTCTAACGTATTTATTTGTTCTTTAACTATCAGAGCACATTAAGGGGAAGACTTTGGACACCAGCGGGACTCCTGCAGCCTCAACCTAAAATATTTAACATGTTTTTGAAATAATGACAAAAACGAGGCCTCAAAGTTTCACTTTTATATGTGTATATTAAAATAAACAATATACGACTCCAACAATTTCCCAGATGGTCTCATTGCGTTAAACACAGTCTCATATGTCGTACTTGGGCTATTTATTATGCTACAGCTCACAGTTGGTGTTTATTTCAACATCCTGCAGCTAAAGATGTTTCCTAGCAACTAATTTACCCATTTCCAAAACCTTTATGAGCACTGGGCATTTCTTAAATGTTTAAATGGGAACTCAAGTCTGCTCTAAGCCTCTCTCCCAGCATATTTTAAGAATTCAACAGAGGAGTGAGGGAGAAACAACAGAGGCTACAAAGCGTGTGATGGGCTGAGGGTCAGCAGACTTTGGGGAGACCGAGTCGATCTGGAAGTCTGAGCTAACCAGCCACAAAAAGCTTCGGTCAGGCTCTGCTGGAAAGACACTTTGAGAACCATTAGATGCACATTTTTGGCCTTGAGAGACGGTAATCGCCCGGGTACCACCGTAGCTGAGCTGTGAACGACAAGATTTTTATGAAATGTAGTGCCACTCCAGGGCAATAGGTCTTATTGCAGTAAACGCTTCTTTATATGGACCCTAGATACGACTGTGAAAAAATACTTAAAATCCATGAAAGTACATGTTTTTTGCCATTCAACTTTTTATTAATTCAATTGCACAGGAATTGGCTGCAGTTCAGCGAGGGGTGCAGCAGAGGGCGCTTGTGAGCTAGTCCTCGATGAAGAGAAGTGAATGGAGCAAAATAATTTTGATGATTTACACCTGCTTTTAGGTATAAAAATGTAAATTTTATTTTCATGTCTCACAAATAAAGAATTGGCAACATATTCCAAGTGAAACAAAACAGTATATAATATGCTAGCCTTCTGCTAACTCATGCTAGCATTGTACTAGACTGGTCCTTTAAGGGTTTAAAACAGGGTGGCAAACATTTACAAAAGGTACCTACACATTAAAATGGATCTAAAGCCAAATGGATCTAAAAATTGAAGCCAACACATGAGTGCCTTAAATGGATTTTGAGGACTTGTGATGGACAAGTTCTTAGCCAATGAGAGTGTGGTTTTGCTATCAGATCTGCCACTTGCTCATCGCGCCAGGTTTCAGAACACCAAGATGGCAGATACGCTCAACTCAAGGCTATAGAAACCAATAATCGACGTCATGGTAGATACATCCGTCCTTCATACCGTCTATGAGACCACCTAAAGGACGCATGCATAGTTGGTGCATTGTTTTAAAGTCTCTGTGTCTTTGGGACCAGCAGTTACTGAGAGATCATCGAACAGTTTGTTTGCCTCCGTGTTTGTGGGTTCACTGCATTAAAGAAAGCAGTTAGTTGCGTGTCTATCGTCTTTGCCTGAGTCCTTACCCAGAGGATTTCTGATTACTTCCGTGAATCGTCCAACCTTTTCATTCTTTGACCTCTTAAAAGTAAATACTACAGGAAACCCCTCTTCACAATTCTGTTTGGAGTGTCAGTGGATGTAGTTCAACCAATGTTTTTCGGTGATTTTTAGAGATAATCAGAGTCCAAAAACCTCATTAATGTAACGGTCTCGTGACCCTCGCAGATTAATCTCAGGGCTTCTTTACCTACAGGTTGTAAACCACTGAGATTAGTTTCTCATCAGCTATCGGAGCACTAGCCTGTCACTGTGGTTAAACGTACAGCACGTGCAGCGTGAAACAGAGAAGACGTGGACAAAGTAATGGAGGTACTGCCTTGGAGCGTGCTCCTTGTGTGAGTACAGAAAGTGGGCTGAGCTGCTAAAACAATGAACTCAGTCTTCTGCGGGAGGTGGAGGAAGAAGAGGGTGGAGGAGGAGGGAGTGGGTGAAGACAGCTGTTTCTAATCAATTGCTTCCATGTGATTGACTGCTTGAATGGCTGTTTGCTGATTGGGCAAATGACTCGTTGACGGTAGAGGTAGCGGGCTGAAGGCGGGTTTTTTGATGACTAGTTTACCCTGACTGGTTTAATAAGTTAACAGTCAGCTGGCTGATTGACCAAGTGACAGGTTGCTTGTAATGGCAACTAAGTGGTTAGACGATATGGTCACAGATCAGTGATATGGATGGCCACTCCCTCCTGCTCCGCCTCGCTTCCTCCACACACACACACACACACACACACACACACACACACACACACACACACACACACACACACACACACACCATCCCTCGTCTCTCATAAGCTTCTCATGTTGATGTATGCAATTGTGTCAATAAAAAGCAGTTTATGTTGAAATTCCTCCTCCTTCCCTCTCTCCATCCCCCTCTCCATAAGACCGGCTCAGACTGCAGGAACAAAAACATTTAGGTAGGCCAAGTTCACGTCTGGGAGGGGTTGCTAAAAGGGGCCCGGGGGCCGCTCTGAGCACCAGATGTGCTTTTTCAGGGCGGAGGAGGGGTGCGTTCTTGAACCTCGGGTGGAGCATTGGTGGAGTTTTCGCTGGGCTCCAGAGAAAGCAGAGAAGAGCGCTGAGACACAGCTGAGAACGAAAGCAAAGTACCTCCTTCAGCAAATCAGCCTGGATCCAAATTTAAATGCTTCAGCAACAGATCATTTCAGACATACGTTGCAATAGTCTGCACCCCAACGCCAACCACCTGATCTCTTTCTCTCTGTCCCACAGTGGATTGCAAAATAAATAGCATGGATCAGGAGGAGAAATGACACATAGAATGTATTTATTTTACTCAGTTCTTTGGTTTTACTGTGAAATACTGAACAGCTTTCCTCTTCTGACATTAAAAAAGAGACAGAAAGCGAAAATGAGACCACCAAACCAAAACAGTTCCAGTACAGACTGTCAGCTCTAAAAAACAAGCAACTATAAGACGAGCAAAAGTCGGATTACCTCAGAGGTAGAGCCCCTGGCAGGAGTTTTCATACCTGATGGGAGCTGTTCAATGAGATTAGGAAACATGCTGCCCTTAAAAAGGATGGAGTCCACCTCACTGTCATTCATTTACCTTATTTTGATGTCTGTGTCAATCTTGGAGTAATATTTGCATTCTGGAAAAGCCACAAAAAACTGCTGAGATCTGTCATTTTAGCTGGTTTTAGTTAAACCTTTCATGCTCTTTTAAGGCATTAATTATTAATGATGTCTTGTTAATGAGCAACTCAGGTTGTAAACATTTATTTGAAGTTTACACAGCATATTAACACTTATTTAGGGGGTTTTAAACACGCAGTTTCATGATACAGACAAAGAATGATGCCAAAGCTGTGTGTGATCTCAAATGCTAATGGTTCATTTAGAAGAAACAGAGGCAATTAGCCTCACAATTATAGAGATTAGGAAATTAGATTATGAATTAGAAAAGATCAGATGGTTATTTCCTGCTAAATGATGCAGTTTGGCTGCTAAGCTACATGCTAGTGTACTGCCTTCAAATCACATGTTTCACTTTTAATGTTTGAAGAGAAAAAGCATTTGAGGAGTGGCAGAGAAGTATGTGAGGGTGGTGCAGGACATGCATGAGGACAGTGAGACAGCGGTGAGATGTGTGGTAGGAGTGACAGATGGGTTCAAGGTGGGGGTGGGATTACATTAGGGAGCCACTCTGAGCTCCTTGTCTGCATGTGATGGACAGACTGGCAGGAGTCTCTGTGGACTATGATGTTTGCAGATGATGGTGTGGTGTGTAGTGAGAGTAGGGGGGAGGTGAAAGAGAGCCTGGAGAGGTGGAGTTATTCTCTGGAAAGAAGAGGAATGAAAGTCAGTAGAAGCAAGACAGAATAAATATCTGAGGGTGACAGGTGTCACAGTGAAGCTGCAAGGTGCAGACGTAGTAAGGGTGGATGAGTTTAAATACTGGGGCTAAACCATCCACAGCAACAGACAGGTGAGGAAAAGAGTGCAGGCAGGGTGGAGTGGGTGGAAATGAGAGTTGGGAGTGACTTGTGACTGAAGGACATCAGCAAGAGTGAAAGGAAAGGATTACAGGATGGTAGTGAGGCCTGCTGTGATGTATGATTTGGAGAGGGTGGCACAAGAGGAGGAGCTGCTGAGATTTCCACTGGTGACCAGAATGGACGGGATTAGAAATGACCAGTTTGGAGACAAGGTCAGAGATGAAAGGCTGAGATGCTTTGGACATGTGCAGAGGAGGGATAGTGGATATATGCTGATGATGGAGCTGCCTGACACAAGGAAAAGGGGAAGACCTCAGAGAAGACTCATGGATGTAGTGAAGGATGACAAGGTTAGGGAGAGAGTGAGGCGGAAGGAAATGATCCACTTTGGCGATTCATAAGGGAAGGCGCCAAAACAAGTAGAAGAAGAAGAAGTAGAATTTAGACTGACAAATGAAGCAAATATGTGAATACTAAAAAAACTGCAGTTCCTCTAGTGGCCACTTGAGGCCAACTTCAAAAGAGAGTCAATCCTCATTATCGCCCATAATAAAAAGCCTGAATTCAACAGTGAAATGAACATCTTCACAGCCAGTTTAAACTGTTTTTGTCTGTAGAGCTAAATCAATAATGTTATTATTGTTATTTTGTTATTATTATTGTTTATAATTACATTTAATTGTTAATATAGCTAAAAGTTAGGGACAACTACAGGCATGGCAACTTGGAGTGAAAGCTGGGAGTTTGTGATCAGCTTTGTGACGGAAAAAACACTTTAACGAGCCGGCTGCTTGGTTTCTTCTGTAAATTCACATCATGCCAATTTCAATCTCTCTGTCTTTATTTTTCCTGTCTGGACTCTCCAAGAGTAGCTTTGCATGATTCACAGTTCAAAATAATCCTTGTTTATCTCATATAGAGCCTTTGGGCTGCCTTTCAGTTCCAGTCCACGTTAAACCAGCTTTCTTCTGATTGGCTGACCTTCACAAACAGAAGGTTCAAATAGCAGGTGGGCGGGGCTTCTGCACTCACGGGTATCACATAGTAAAGAGCCAAGTGTAGGATAATGTGTCAAAACCTGAGATTTTAGAGCAGTGTGAAGCCTGAGCTTTGTGGATCGCACCCTTGTTTAACTCTTTATTTGAAACTTTACCCATGTGTAACAGTGTGACAAAAAAAAGGAAAATCATAATAGGTCCACTTTAACACAAAATTCCATGCTTGAAGCTTCTCAACAGCAGCCACAATCCAATGGGCAACAGCGGTTATTTCCATCTGTCATGCAGTGGCTGAGAAACATCACTTTTCTTTGCAGTCATGGGCAATTATCACATTATACTGACAAACAAACAGGAAATCAGAGCGCATCCATAGCCATGCCCCTCACGCTTCATAATTACGGCTGGTTTATGCATGGACGCAGAAGCATCAGATTGTGGGTAAAAGGTCTCCAGAACACTGGGAGAAGACACATTAAAGCAATTCTCAAATTAATCACAGTGAGTATTGAATTCTGCAAATCTCATTTTGGAATTAAACCCTCAACTCGCGATGCGTCATTTCTCATGAGAGGAGGTGAACGGAGGACAAATTATAAACGGCAAGATTTACGGCGGAGGATGCGAGCAGCTGGCTGGGGGAAAACAACTGCGAAGCAAAAAGGAAGAAGAAGAAGAAAAAAAAGAAAACGGCTCCAGAGAGGCAGAGATGGAGCTGAAAGTCCCCTCCGCCCTTCTCCTTCGGAGTCCAGGGGGGCCATGTCATGTGCCTGAGAGGCTCCTGCAAAGATGCGATTTCTTAAAGGGATACTCTGACCACTTTTGTTTGTTTTTTTCTTCTCTCTGCACTCCTCTTGTCACTCTGCGGTGGGGTAGAGGAATCCGCTCTGTGAAGATGATGATGTTGGCTGACCAGAGAGGCTTGGCTCGCGCTCGGGTTGTGTTCAGAGGCGATGAAAAAGGGCAGGAAAAGACGCGCCCCCCTCTTTCAGATCAGGATCTCATGCCTGTGTTATGTAATGCCATCTGATGAGTAACCTACTCCTTTTCCTATGTGGAAGTTCTGACCTCGGGTCACACTCGTGGGGAAACTGGTGAAAACGGGGACATAGCTGAAGCGTCAGATCACGCAAATAAATATAGAAGCTGAATAAAGGTCTTCTGGCTTTTAACACTATCTACACCATCATGTTTTGGAGATCTGAGCTGCAGAGATGTTTGCCTTCTCTTGAACATAATGGAGCTGTCTTGTTCTAAAAATCATGGTTCGGTCACTACAAACCTCCTCATGAACAGTTTTGTGGGCGACGTGTTTTGTTTCCACTGAGCTACACCTGCTAAAAGTGTCACCCTGCAGTGGAAAGTGTCCATCTAGCCCCGAGGAGAGGCTCACGCCCATGACAGCGTGAGGGGAAGTCAGCTTCTTTCCATGCTGCGTGTGTTTTCCTGGAGCTCCGTGCCACTTTATTACTTCAGTTTTATTATATCCAAGAGAAGTTTTGGTTGATGATGTCACAGGCAGCACAATCTCCAGACTCTTTCGTGTCTGTCATGTGTCTTTAAAATGAACCTGATAGTGGGTGGTGGATTTGCAGTTGTAGTGTTGTCTGGGGAATCCCGGTCTAACCGCATGGTGTTTGGGTGGGCTGTGAGCAGCGGGTCCCACTAAAGGACGTCAGGACCTCGTGCCACCCTTGTTGAGTCTGTTTAATCATACAAAATTACCTGCTGGAGGTCATTTTGTATGGCTTTTCAAGGCTCACTCAAGGAGGCTGATACTTAAAACCCTTCTATGCTCTCCTCCACTAACAGCCTGTCTCCTGGTATCTCCTCCACACTCTCAAGACGCAGCTAACTTTCTCATACCAGTACATATGAATGGATGTGCCATCCTGGAGAAAGAGGACTACTCGTGCAACCTGAGATCAGAGAGAGCGATGCTCTGTTGTTGCCTCTCATTTCCAATCCATCCATTTTCTTCCTTTTATCCAATTCAGGGTCATAAAGGAGCTGGAGCATAACCCAGCTGCCATAAGGCGACACCCTAGACTGTTGAAAAGCTAATACAAAATGATAAAAACCGTTCATAGCTATGTGCAATTTAGAATCACCATTTCACCCAAATGCATGTCTTTGGCAGGAAGTCAGACTACCCGGAGAGAGTGTGTGAAGAACACACACGTTTAAACCCCGACCCTTCTTACTGTGAGACAAGAGTGCAAAGCAGAACCTGTTCTTGCTTTCATTTGCACCAAACCAGCTGAAATGGACTCGCTCGCAGTGGTTTCTGCTTCCTAAGCGGACAGACTGATATGCCTGAAGTTAAAGTTAAAAGGAAGCCCCGCTGTGTGCTGCTGTGAAATCCTCAAAACTTTATGCAAAATGCTTTTTTTCCCCTCGTTTGTTTTTTATATTTCTCCAGTAAATGATCAGAAAACAGATCAAACATGCAGGGAACCGATGCTTGTTTCTAGACCTTGTTTCTACATCATGACTATTAAACTGCTACTGAAACTATGATGCATCCCATGATACTCAATGTGGGTTACAGGAAAATCATACTGAACAGAAATCAGATTTTGTCTTCAGACCGCGACGCTGGGAGTGGGTGTAAAATGAATTTGGTTGCGGTTACAGAGCTTACTTTTCAGCCCTGAGAATTTCACGTGAACTTAAGGTGGTATAAGGGCTCAGAAATGCTGGAAAACAGAAGGCAAATTAAAAAGTACACCCCTGTGTACTTTGAGGGCATGTACTGTAAAGAATGGCTCCAATGTGCACTAATTATAAAAAACCTTTTAATAGTACACGTCTGATTGTGATCATACAGGATATGCCGGACTGTTGATAGACTCTGAGGGTGTCACACAGATATACACTATTTTGCTACATCTCCAAATATATATATAAATCTCCTAGGGAATTTCAGGGCGGTGTACTCACCCACCTAAGTGGAGTATATTTAGTTCTGTTTGCTGATGTTAAAATGGCGATGTGCAGGTGTAATATTAAGCTCCCACTGGGGTTAAAATAATACACCCACTGATATTTGTGTTTGCTACATGAGGCCTCGGGATACGCGTTAGAAGAAACCCAATACACCTACATCGTTTCTGTGTTGAATTATCTTTAACTTTTTAATCACAAGGCGCTGCAGCAGCAGCAGCAGAAGCAGCTCGGTTATTTGAATTTATCTTGTTTTTGTTTTTTGGTAACAGGGCGGCGCTGACACTGACTCATATTGATGTCAAAGAACTGCAGAAAGAAAAATCTGTGAAAATATCTGAGCAACACTCAGACGATATCAACTCGGAGCTCCGCTTTAGAGCTTCTGAGCTTTCTCCTCCATCCTCCTCCAGCGGGCATCAGATGGAGTTAAGTATGGAGGTCCATTTGTGCCAAAATTATGTTTCCATAGCTACACTCTGTGTCGACTGACTTTCTTTTCGACTTTGAACTACACTTCAGTTTTGACTGAACACATTTTGTTTTTTGCCCCTGAATGTGTGATTTCAGAAACTTGGGTGTCGTTTTTGACAGTTTGATCATCACTGCAAACAGCTGGTTCAGAACAGTTTTATCATTATGGGAATATTTAAAAACTCAGAAGGCTGGTGTCAAAGACTGAAGTTGAGATGATTATTCATGCTTTTATCTCTTCCCATCCGTCCATCTACCCAGTGCTTGTGACCAAAGGTGAGGGTAGGGCCAAAGATCAAATGATAAATCCACAGCTCTACTCTACTGAGCTCTCTCTTCACCACGCTGGTCCAGTTCAGCATCCACATCACTGCAGGAGCGGCTGTCAGTCCCCCGCTGCCCTCTCTCCTCACTCATCAATAAGACCACAAGACACCTAAACTCCTCCACCTTGGGCAGCCTTTTCCTAGCAATTTGTCACCAAATCAGAGCTAGTCAGTTAAATGATTTTAATGCTACAGCAGCCGACATGGTGGTAAGTGTGAATTGCAGACTGTAAAATATGTGGTCGATTCTCTTTCTGAAGCAGCCTGCCTCCAAAATTAAAAACCTTCAATCGATTTAAAAACTCTTAAAGTTCAGCCAAAAATCCTGACACACGAACATAGTTTTGGCACAAATGGACCCTCGCAGAAAGAACTGTTTGTGTCAAACCAGGTACTCTAAAAAATCAGTCCTCACATCTGTGGAGCTAGACGACTGAAACAAAGGACTCGTGATCTGAGCTGTCACTGTAACGACCTGCAGGCTCAGATAAAATGACGTTAGGCATGTGTAATGTGTTTGAGCACTGCTGTGTCCCCATCTGGAAATCTGGGTCTGGAGCGGAGGTCTGCACATGTATTCAGCTTATGGAGAAGAAAGATTTGGGGATGTAGGGGGTGGGGGGTGTGAGACGGTCTGACTTGGGAATTTCTGTTCCTCAGTTTTTCTTATCCTCCTCATTTTGAGACCCAGTTCTTTAAAGCGACCTCGTTTTTCACTCCGCACAGCCTCCGCTGACACGTTTGGCTCTGTTTTGGAAATCTTGCTTCTTATTTTGATCTTCATTTTTGGGCCAATTGATGTCAAAACTGCTACTGGACAATCCAAAAACATTTCATGCCTACACTCAGCTGCCATTTTAATAGGTAGACAAAGTCAGCGCCTCCTACCACTGAAACTCCCCTCTCAGTCTGCTTACAGACTTTTAACCAAACATTTAATCCCTGGGATATCAATATAAGAGAAAAAAAGTGCATTTTCAGTAGTTTGTCTCAGTTTTTCTACACAATAAATATGTAGAGTTAGAGAAACAGTTCTAGTAGCTCACTGCCCAGACTCTCTCCTGTATTTATGAAACACAAAGTTTTGGTTAGTTCACCTAAAACTTCTCTGTTATTTAATTGTTTATCTTAATTATTTTGAATATCAGCAGGGGGGATATCAGCAGGAAAAGCTTAAAACTTATGATAATACAGTTTAAAGTTTAAAATCTACGCTCTCCTTCACGTTTTCAAAAACCTTTCAGTGGGCCGGATTGGAGTCTTTGCCAGGCCAATTCTGGTCCCCTCGGGCCTCATGTTTGGCACCTCTGCTCCACATGTTAAAAAACTGGCTGCAGTCAGTGAAGACTACCGTGGATGTGTTCTGGCTCACAGTCTGCAAGGTGCTGCATGTGGCTGAGCTTAACACCTCTCCACGCAAGCTCCCCCACCCATAAAGTGAGGAAATCAAAGCGCGCTCCCGACAGAAGAACGCAAAAGTTTTCGGACACGAGCTCCCACTCGCTTCGATCATTTCGATTTTGCACATGCACGCGTGGGCACAGACAAGGCAGTCACGCGCGGCTGTGGTGGTGGTTGCGGTGATGCTGCATGAAGAAGATGATCCATCCCCTTCTCTGTCCTCCTCCATCTTCTCCTCCTCCTCTCTTCATCTCTCCCTCCTTCAGGCAGGTTTCCTCCAAGGGAAACACCAGACTGTTGCGCACTGTGTCGCTGCGTCAAGCCCGACATAAAAAGATCTGACGCGGGGTGAATCTTTTCACAATAAAAGCATGTTTGAAATATTAAAAGGGTGTAAAGAGTAAATGAAATGCTATCAAAGTAGCGATAACAGCGCAAAATGTGTCATAAAACAGAACCATATTTCTATACGTGAAGCTGAATCTGCATAAAACTAATCGGTTCAGGGGTTTCATATGTGCGCAGATTCCCCGATAAGAATCGCAGTAAATTCGGGCTTTAATTTTGAAGCTTTAACAGGAAATCTCGTCTGTCACACTCTTCCGATCTTGACTACAGTCCTCGCAGCAGCCGACTCTCTCCTCTCCACTGAAAAAAATAGAAAAATTTTTTCGCTTGCAGTCAAAAACAATGAGGGCGCACGACGCGCAACTCGCTCCGAGCCGCTCAGCCAGCAGCGCACTTTTACCTCCCGGAGGATCCGTGGCGTGTGGCTGTGCGCCACCCGGAGGGAGAAGGTCCACAGGGATATAACTTGACTGTCTGAGGAGTTTGATATTTTTGGAATCAGAGGAGGCGGGAGAGAGAAATCATGCCTTTTTGTAAACGCACGATACTTCCGAAAGATGTTTGCAAGCCCGACGGCAAGAGGCTGCAGCAGCAGCACCAGCAGCAGCAGGAACAGGGGGAGATTTTCGGGGACTTGGCGGACGTGTGCAGCTTCACCCTGTGCTCGGTGCTCCGTCAGCTCTCGGATTTGTCCCGGCACTCGGTGAGCATCCTGGAGGAGCTGGAGGGAGACCTTGTGTCCATCTGCCACCGGTCCTGCGCGCTGGAGGGCAGAGTGGTCCGACTGCAGAGGCACGTCGCAGAGCTGGTCAGCAAACCTCCACCGAGAAGTAAGAGAGATAAAAAAAAAAAGAAATGAAGAAGCTTAAGTTCAGCTGACGGAGCTCACACCTGCGCTCACTCCTGCAGAAGAGCGCAGCTGTTTGTTGGTTTGTTTTTAGTCTTGTGTGTGGTGGCATGAGTTGGGTGAAAGTTTTGTGGAGTCAGCGCGCGCTCTGACACTCTGGGGTTTCACTGTGACAGTCTCCACAGTGACAGAGGGCCAGCCCTGCACGTGCGCGTGAGCGAGTGTGATGTTTGTTATTGTCAGCTGTCAGCAGAGCGCTCTGCCTTCAGTTACTGCGGGAAACACCGCAGGTCACTTTGGGAAGATGAAACTACATGTTTGATTTAATTTGCTGACACGTGATGGTTGAGGAGGTGGAGTTCATGTCCGCTCGGCAGTGACCGAGGCTTCATAGCTGTTCGGGACGGCATGCGACTTTGGCTCAGGGGTGTACAGGTTTACCAGATGCCCCTGAAGGCAGCACGTTGTGGGTGTGGAGAGTGGAATGTGAAGTGGGTGAAAATGCGTGGATGTCATGAGTGTTTTAGAGTTTTGTCGCTGTGGTCTTCCCTCTTGTTTATCTGTAAACACAGTTTGACCTCAGCTGCCGGCTCCTCTGCCTGCGTGAACGATGTGTGAGCAGAGGCGTGTAACTGTCTCCCAGGGAGGGGAAACCGTGTCTACTCTGATCCTAAGAGCTTGGAAAGAAAGCGACTGGACTTATATAAGTTTGCTGAAGATGCTTCTTCAGTTCTAAAACCAAAAAGCGGAGAGGCTCAAGTATCTAAACCCTAGTGGGGTTTTCCCTTAGGAGGTGGTCATTGACCCACTATTAATCATGTGCGTCCAAGATGTGAGCTGTGAAAGCTGGAGTCTCATTAACAGGTTACTCTAGATTGTGGATTTTATAAGTGAGAGATGAGCAGAAGATTTAGTTATTTGGTGTTTAGTTATCAGAGAAACCAAGATGTTCTGGGAATCTGTTGCAGGCACATGTTTCAGGCTCACCTGCAGCCCTGGGCACAAATACAGATGTGCTGCTTAAGTGCTGAAATGAGGGTTAGGGTTAAAGACTTTGCTAAAGGAAAAGTAAAGAATGAGTAAAAGGGATTCAGTGCTTTTGACCACACGTTTACATGGTCATCGTGTCAAACACAGTAGCTCAGAAAGTTTTGAATGCATTCTGATAAATCTTTGCAGGGGTGTAGAGTGACGTCATCTAACATTAAAAGGTCTTCAAGGTCAACTTCAAGGCCTTGCAGTATGATAGTGTGGCGTGTATCGTCCAAATTATAGAAAGTACCATATAAAGATGTAAAACATCATGTCACGTTTGACCTCTGACCTCACCTTTGGGTTTCACATGTACCCTTCTTTCAGGTTGACCCCTAAAATATGTCATGTCTTGAAGGAAAATATTGCTAAGAGAGAGAAAAAGGTAATAATAAATTGTCATACTGATAATTATGTCAGGTATATTAAAGGTAAATAACACAAAGTTGTTTTTTACAGGTGCAAAGTGCAGGCTGCAAACTTAAAGTATGTTCATGAATATATATACAAAATACAATAGAGTTCCCTTAAAAGTAAATATGGCCCACAGAGTGAGCTGCCTTGGCAGAGGTTTGTGCTCTCAGAGTACTTATTGTTACACTCAATGTATCGCTAGCAGATATCGCTGTGCAGGTATCTGAGTGCCTAGAAAGAAGACAGCTGGACTTCTTTAGTTTCTTGAAGATCTCATGTACCATCCACACTTGTACCCTCAGGCCAGAGCTATATAACCCTGGTCTACCTCTAACTATGGCGGCTACATTTCTCACTTTGCACACTCATTGCTGTGTACTGCACATACAGCTGATGTGCCATTCTCCATTCATCCATTCTCTTCCGCTTATCCTTTTCAGGGTCGTAGGAGCCCATACCAGCTGTCTTAGGGCAAGAGGCATGGTACACCTTGGACAGGTCGCCAGTCTAAAACATAGACACAGACAACCATTCACACCTATGGGCAATTTAGAGTTTCCAATTAACCTATCCCCACTAACTTGCATGTCTTTGGTCTGTGGGAGGAAGTCAGTGGATTTACTAATGAAGAAGCCTCTCGGATGAGAGCATCTTTACAAAACTAAAGTGCAGCAGCTTTTTTTTTTAAGTACTTGAGGTTGCAGACTACACTTATCTTGAATTATACAACAACACTGTATATTAGTAGATTTGTTTTAAATTCACCACATTGTAACTAATTAAAGCTTTAAAATAAAAGATAAGGAGTTAAACCTTCAGTATTTGCATCTAAAATATAGCCCAGTAGCAGTAGAACACAAAAAAGTAGATGTATATTAAGTGTACTTTACTAAAGTAGTTGATTAAATGTACTGAGTGACATCTTACCAAGGGTGCTGTCAGTATGATCATCCACTGGCGTTGGGCATGTTTTGAAGCATCCTTTCTTCTAACTTTGAGTGTCGTGTTTAGTCTGTGTAGCAGACACATTTGGACCTATTCTGGCAGTTGTGGATTGGTTATGACTCTGGCAGATGTCTTGTGGTCCAGATGTGGTTTAAGAATCAGTGAACAAGGCTTGACATGAGGTATGGCAGATGCCTGGGTGGGCCAGATGTGGCCCAAATGTCATGACACTTGGCATCTGGCCCTTATAAGATAGACCTGTGGATGGCATCGGTAAAAGACCAAATAAGAAAAACCCAAAGAAAGATGCATATCAGTTCATAACCTCCAACGTGTATTTTGGAGTATGTTCTTTCTGTTGTTGGTAATTAAGAATTTGTCATTAAAATTATCAAAATGTACAAAGTGGACGATTCAGTGTAACACAATGAGTGGCCGTTTTTCCCATTGGTTTCTTTGGGGTGGCTCATGTGGTAGAGTGGGTCATTTACCAATTGGAAGGTCTGTGCTTCGATCCCTGGCTCCCCCAACCACACATACGACACATACCAAGCATGTTGGTGCTGTAGCATTTGTGGCTGAGGTTATAGAGCAGGTTGCCTACCAATAGACATCTCTGGCTTTTCCACTCCATGTGTCAAAGTGTCCTTGGGCAACATAGTGAACTGGACAGGAAGACCTTTACAGCCACAGCTATCGCCCCCTGGTGGTCATTAAAATAGAATGCAGCTTTAAGGGATTCCCTTGTTGGCTTCTCTTTTCAGACCTGGAAGCTTAATTCATCTTCTGTCCTGTGTATGGCAGCGACGTCAAACCCATTTTACACTGTGGGCCACATACATAACTACATACCAGACCACTGAAACTCCTCTTTTTGTGGGTGTGAGAAGTTTAACTGCACATTTAACCACCGAGATATCTAAACATACGAAAAAGACGACTTTATCAGTAGGAAAAACTGTAAAACCAAATTAGAGTCATTTGAATAACAATACAGTTTTTCCTGCTCAAGCAGAATAACAGAAAAGAAGTGTAAACATCTGGCATGTATATGATTTAACTGTGGTCTCTGGTACAAGCTGCAAAAGTTTGCAGCTGAGTTTCCCCACCATTTAAAAATGAAAAATATTCATTTTGTTTACAAGGGCTCGGCTGTGCACATATAAGACTGGTCTGATGAAAAATGATCTTCAGGGACACGAAACAAAAGGAAAATTAATTTCCTAGAACACACATCAGCAGATTAAAAGTCATTATTACTTCTGCTGTGAGACTGTGCTGCGTGTGCCTACCAGTTACGACAGATTAGGGAGTGACACTTGAAAAGAGAAAACCATGTGAGGACGTCGGTCAGAGTTAGCATAAAGAGGGTTTGGTTTTGATTTTATACGTGGCAGTGGAATCAAACACATTCTGTGAAAAACAAAAGGCTGGAAATCGGTCCAATGACGCAATAAAAAAAACCTGTTCTGTAATATCTAACACGTTCGTGGATGCTTTCATCTGATGGTACAGAGATGGCCAGATGCATGATGGGAAATCTGCACTGTGGCCGCCAGCCTGTTTCGCTCTGCAAACTTTGCACAAACTTATCGAAGGCAGCTTTGACTGTGTTTGCACTGCAGCTCGAGAGTGAGCGGATGAATAAAGCAAGCTGACTGTGAACATGAGTTTACGAGGCTGTCAGCAGGCCGTGTGTGTGTGTGTGTTTGCGAGCACGTACAGCATGATAAGACAGAAAGAGAAAGTCCCTCTTAAAACAGACCAGATGTAGAGCTGGAAGGAGGAGAGGATGGGAGATAAAACAAAATGCAGTTCGTCCTCTGGTTTACTTTACAGAGACAAACTCACGCATGTGTTGGCCGGTGTGTGTGCGTGTGTTTTAATACATGAGCTCATCGGTGTTTGATGCTCCTCACTCTTCGCTCTCTTTTCTAAAATCCTGTGTGGGTTCTTACTGTATCGCTAACACGTGGGCCGAAGCGCACGGCTTAATAATCAATACAAGCCCGCCTGGGCCTTCATCTTCCATCGTCATCCTCACTTCACCGCCTCTTTCTCCCTCTCTCTTACCTCCTACTGTCTCAGCAGGGATGGAAAACACTGATTTGCATTTTACCAACAGAAAAATGAGGAATAAGTCTCCTTAAAGCACTTTGTATTGTAAGATAAGAACCCTACATTACTAAGAGTAACTCCAACAGTCCAACAAACTATGAGCAAGCACTTGGCGACAGCGAGGAGAAAAAACTCCCTTTTAACAGGTAGAAACCTCCTGCAGAACCAGGCTCAGAGCCTGAGTGATGGATAGAGCGCTCAGCTCTTGGCTTCATTAAAATAATGGCTAAATCCTTTAAAAAAAATAATAAACTCTCTGCAATGAACACAAAGAGACCACTTTTACTTTTATTAATAAGACTCATAACTTTGTAAAGGATCAAAGCCCCCACCCCTCAGTAGTTGTAGTGGGTTTGTAATGTTGGCGGCTCTACTGTATAGAAGCTAGATTCTGGCTACTTTATTTGAATATTTAAAGAAATAGAAACATAATTATTTTACATCTGTTTCATTTTCCTTTGAGTTGTCTGTTTTTTAGCTACTTTAGCCTCTTGCTAACGTTAGACTCGCATCAGTAGTAACTGCTTGGTTGACGATGATTTTATTCTTTGTGACTATTTTGCTTTAAAAAACTAGACAAGGTGAAACAGACATTTTATGTCATTTTTGATACTTTCCTTTGATTTTTCTGGCAAATGTTCCGTTTAGCTTTCTGTCAGAGGCTCGTGGCTAATGCTAATATAGTATATCTCATGACATCAGTGGCATCAGCAGTGGCCTAATTATACATGCTTCGACTGAAGTTAAAAGATAAAGATTAAACTCATCAGTTACACTCCCCTACTTTAAGTATAAATGCAGTAAAGCTGTTGCAGTAAACACTGGGAGATTTCCAGAGCAGCTGTGCCAACATTAGCTACAGTGTAAAGTCATGTTATAAGATTAGATATAGACTCGGCTGATTTTCAGTCAGTCTCACGTAAGTTCGATTATCAACCGGACACGTAGTAGTTACATTCATACTCACTGGTTGTTAGGGAGTTCTTCACTGTGAATGAGGAAGTCACAAATTTCACCAGTGTTTGTAACAACAAACCGAATCTATGCCAGCTAAATCACCCTCACTCGGCTGAACATGGACATTTTTAAGAAGCTAACAAAGGGTAAGTGGCTCAAGCTAAAGCTAAAGGAAGGAGCCTCAGTATAAGCAAAAGGTCAAAGCAGTTAGGAGGACAATTATGGGGATACAGAAAAGCGTTAATGTTGATCTCCTGGTATAGCGTGAAGTTATAAACATTCTGGAAATTAGTGTAGGTACCTGATATTTGTTTTGTTATGTGACTTAGCTGCACCTGCTTTTGCTTTGTAAGCTTAAATATGTCAGGTAATGGTAGGTTTACAGCAACTCATTCTTGCAACTCATCGTTTGGGGGTGGGGGATGGGGGAGACAAAGTTTAATATCTGCTTTGAAATTATGAAAAGTTTATTTTTGTTGGTATATGTGGGATTTACAGGTCTTAGGGGGGAAAAAATTGGCAGGTCAAAAAATCAGAATCAACCAAGAACACTGCAGTCGATGCATCTCTACTTTGTCAGTGGTTACCAGCCAGGAGACTTTGTTCATGTTCATTGGGACCTTCATGATTTGCACCCCCACTCTCCCTACCTGACTTTTTACTTTCACTTCCAATCACTGGTTAGGTTTAGCTAGTAAAAATTACTTGGTTAAGGAAAGGGGAAGATCAGGGGTTGGGTTAAAACAGTCCTATAACAACAGTAACACTGCTTGTTCACAAATAACATTTACTGATCACCTGCACTTATGCCATAGCCCACTGAGTAACAGCACAACGCCAAAGAATCTTCAATAAATGGGCCCCACCACCAACTCAGGTCCTGGGGATGAGGTTAATTGTTTAATAGCAATATTAATATTTGGCATTATTTAATTTGTGAATGTAGTTTTTTGAATATATATTCCTTTGTGTGTTTTCACTTTTGAAGGACTAAGTGGTGTGTTTTTTTACTCTAACTCTGAAGCTACAGTCAGTTTTTAGATCACAATGATCGAGTAAACTTGGGATGAATACCACACAATGCTGAGTGGGACTTTTAAAAACTGCGGGAAGCTCTAATAAAACGCCCCGGGCCTTGGAGCTTCGACTGTAAGAAGTAAGGTAGGTAATTTGCAGCTTATAAGTATAATCCATTTCTTAAACTTGCTCTCATGCGTTTGGTTTTGGAAAGGCTTAAAACAGAGCCCACCATCGGAGGTCTTTATGGAAGACTTATCTCCTACTACAGCCCCATGTTTGAGCACACTGCTCAAACATGTTGAAATCAGGCTCAGCAGCCCCCCCCCCCCTCCCCCATGCATGGTTATGGCTGCTAAACCATGACTGGGAAAGTTAAGATGGATCCATATGAGCGCCACCTGTGGTTAGTGTTTGGTTAGGTTAAGATAGTTGAGGGTTTTCCAATTTGTAAGGATGAGAAACACTCACATTATTTTCCCTCATTCATTTGAAAAAAAAATCTTGGATCTGTGCTTTTTCTCCAATAACAACCACTGACAATCCCCCCTCTCCACCTGCCAAAGAAAGTGGAGTTGCACACACAGTAAAACACATGTTCCCAGCCTGGATGAGGGGATTTTTTCCACCCAGTGTAGACTTTGTACAGGAGTCGGATCTCCTGAGCCGCTTCCAAGATCTCTGCACGGTGAAGCACTGGAGGGAATCGGAGCTGGCTTCCTGTGCCTGGAGAGGAGGGGAGGAGTCGCACTGATACAGAGAGGAAGAAGATGTCAGTCGTCGCTTTGGAAAGCGTGATAGCGGGAGGAATGTGTGTGTGTCCACTTTCCACTGGAAGTTGTCACTCAGAAGGGCCTGAACTTGAGGAGTTTGCCCTCTGAAACACCTCCTCTTCAGCTTTTTTCATACTGGGCTCATTTCCTGCCATTTTTTGTTGGCTGCTGTTGACCCAAAGTGGGGCAGGAGTATCCCAAGTATGTGAATGGGAACCAAAGTTTGGTGTTTTCTTTTTGTGCCTGTTTCCAGCTTTATACTATGTGGGAAACCACATTCCTTCTTTGACCTCGCACTGATTTTTTTTTTGAGTTTCTTGTAACAAAATGTTCCCTGCTCGGCCTCACAGTCCCAGTCGTGTTAGACATTTGCATGAAAAGCAAATTTTAATCCGCTTGTGGACAATTCCTAGTTCCTGAGCTCACAGCAGGTGTTATCCCTGAGGTGCTGAAGGCAAAGCACCTGCTGTGACATCACTGAATAGGGGTGTGGCCTCAGGAGATCACTGTGTTGCTTTCTTTTGTTCTTGCTAATTGCTGCACCAATATGTGAAAGATTCATCCACTTTTGCAGGTTTTTATTATCTAAAGGACATAGAAGTGTAGAAATTTATTACAAAATACTTTAATGAAAGCAACATTACACCAGAAACTATGCCTCAAGATGTTTTATATTTAAGGTAGAGACAATTATACAGGGAAAATACTAACATCAAGTAAACGATGGCTTATCTGAACAAAGGGGACATTTTAATTTTGTTCATATCATTCAGCATGTAGAGAACACAGAAATTGTTTTGCTCCTCTATTTGAACCTAAATCATCTTAATCAAAGAGCCGATGGGAAGGAAATGATTTAAAAGACTTTCCCTCCCCCCTTCTATCTCGTTCCCATGGGTGGATGTCGCCCTCATGACTTAGTATCCCTGCATCTCATCCCCTTCCCCTCCTTTCTCACATTTTTCTCTTCTTTTTCCATCTTCCAACTCTCCTCTGTGACAGGAGATGAAAATAATAAAACCTGTTTTTAGCTATGGTCAATGTTTGATTTTAGACTTTGCGGCTTTGGATATCGAGGTGTTTTGTAATCCCACAGTTTTTTTAATCATATCTACAGTCCGTGAACTCTTTCCTTGAGTCAAAACATTCACTTCTCCTCATCCTCCCCCACCATCTCTCTTCCTACAGCTGGTGATTCAGAGGGCAGCGGTAGCAGGACTGAAAAACTTCCCGCCACCACTCCAACTTTTTATTTAAAAAAAATAAATCTTATTTTTGTTTTTAGTTGAAATCAATATTTGGATCTGCCAAATTTCCAGAGGCAAATCTCATTTGCACATTCTCATAAACTAGGTGGAATTATTCATCAAAATGCTGTATTATATAATGTCACAGAAAACTAGCAGTTTCAGAGCTGCAAACATAAACAAACTTTAAACCAATGCTGATCATGTTTTTTTTGGGAGGGCATCATTTAATAGTTTCATTTTTTGGAATTCACAAACAATAACTTCAAAATTTCAACATGTGTATACTTTTAATGAGGTGTTTTCCATGTATAAACAGCATGGTGGATCAGTGTTTGACATTGCTGCTCACTGCAGACGGGTCCTGGGTTCAAACCTGGATAAGGCTTTTCTGCTTGGAAATTGCCTGTTCTTCCCAGGACACCCAAGCAAAAACGTCATTCTTAATCTCAGGATTTTCAGTTCCTGGTTAAATTAAGGTTGAAAAAACATGTAGACATTAACCAAACACAGACATAAACTGTCTTAGAGTAAATTCTTTGGTCTTTCTAGAATCGATTTTCCGGCTTCTTTCGTGGTGATGGACAAACTTCCTTCACTGTGGACAGTGATGCTGGTGTGGCTTTAGCCATGGTGCGTCTTGGGTTGTTCCTGAACACTCTAACCAATTTCTTTATATGAAGACAGTTTGGTCTCTTTCCAGACCTGCTCAGGAACCTAACAAGCCCATGTCCAATGACATGAGGGCTATGTGCATTTTTAGTGCTGTTTGTGTTACAGCCACAGATTATTGTTACCAGTATATCTAACACCTACGACCTCTCGGACCAAAGAAATACCTAAAGTATCATCACATTACCTGAATTTTGTCACTATTTAGTACTGCAGTGTTGATTTTTCTTCCACCAACAGCCTATAAATGTTATAAAAGTTAAATAAGAATACTTAAAGTGTTCCCCCCAAAAAATTAAGAATATATATTTTCCTAAAATTGATAGCAGATTTTAAAAAAGACTTGAGTGTTTTGTGATCACAACATTTTAATCAACAACCTGTGTTTCTGTTTTGTGTTTGACGAGTTTCATACTCGTCAAACACAAGGAAGAATCGTTCAGCTAGTGTTGTTGAACTTGGTGTTCTGCAGGGAAGCCTTCTAGGTCCTCACATATTTTCATAAATACTTTCATAAAGTTATCTTTCTGGGTAAAATTTTTATCCCAATAATGTGAAACATTTCAAATGTTGAGAAGTCAGATGCACAGGTTTCTATGTATTTCTGCAGACAGCCTCAGATACACTACTGTCATCCTAGTAGATGATTTTTGTGTTTTTGACTCACTCTGAAAGCATGAGTATGGGTGTTTTCTTGCAAGGCTTTGTGTGACTGCTCAGTTTTAATGTGTGAGTGAGAGCCATTGGTTTACAAAGTTAGGATTATTTGGAGGTGGCGCACAAGCCCCTATAGTAGTCTTTGTGGGAAGAGTGGCTGTTAATTACCCACAGTGTGTGTGTGGGAGAGAGAGAGTGAAAGTGCTGTTGTGATCTCAGTTTATGAAAGTGAGCTGTGGTTTCAGGTACGGAGTCAGAGAAGAAAGCCTACTAACAACTTCCTGTCTTGGCTGAGAGCCTGGCCCTTTCCCTTTCTCTCTCTCTCTTTCTCTCTCTCTCTCTCTCTCTCTCTCTCTCTCTCTCTCTCTCTCACACACACACACACAACCCCGTTCAGCTATCTTAGTGAGGACCTTCATTGACATAATGCTTTCCCTAGCCCCTTACCCTAACCCTAACCATTAAAAATGAATGCCTAACCCTGACCCTTACCCTAAACACAAGGCTCCAGACTGTCTCTCTCAACCACCCAGGTTAGGAGGGAACTGAGGAGGATTAATGGCAAGAAGGCAGCGGGTCCAGATGGCATCAGCTCGAGGGTCGTCAGGTCCTGCGCGGACCAACTGTGTGGTGTGATGGAGCACCTCTTCAACCTTAGCCTGAGGCTGGGAAGAGTCCCACAGCTCTGGAAAACCTCCTGTGTTGTACCAGTGCCAAAGACTTCACGCCCCAAGGACCTCAACAGCTACAGGCCGGTGGCTCTGACATCCCACCTGATGAAGACCCTGGAGCGGCTGGTCCTGGCTCAGCTTCGGCGCCTTGTGAGCTCATCACTGGACCCACTTCAGTTTGCCTACCAGCCTGGCATTGGAGCGGATGATGCCGTCATTCACCTCCTACATCGCTCCCTCGCTCACCTGGAGACCGCTGGGAGCACTGTGAGAATCATGTTCTTTGATTTCTCCAGTGCCTTCAACACTATTCTTCCCTCGGTTCTGAAGGACAAGCTGGAGAACTCTGGAGTGGACCATCACCTCACTACCTGGATTTTGGACTACCTCACCGACCGACCACAGTATGTGAGGACTCAGGGCTGTGTGTCGGACAGGGTCGTCTGCAGTACGGGGGCCCCACAGGGAACGGTTCTGGCTCCGTTCCTCTTCACCATCTACACTGCAGACTTCTCCCACAACTCCACCCAGTGCTTCCTGCAGAAGTTCTCTGATGACTCTGCTATAGTCGGCCTCATCACTGATGGGGACGACAAGGAGTACAGAGGACTGACTCAGGACTTTGTGGACTGGTGCCAGCTGAACTACCTCCAGATCAATGCCAGTAAAACCAAGGAGCTGGTGGTAGACTTCCGCAGGCACAAACATCCTCCACTGCAACCACTGAACATCCAAGGTATGGACATTGAGACTGTGGACAGCTACAGGTACCTTGGTGTTCATCTGAACAACAAACTGGACTGGACTCATAACTCAGACGCCCTCTACAGGAAAGGGCAGAGCAGGCTGTACCTGCTGCGGAGACTCAGGTCGTTTGGAGTGGAGGGCCCACTCCTGAAGACCTTCTATGACTCTGTGGTGGCCTCAGCCATCTTTTATGGTGTGGTCTGCTGGGGTGGCAGCATCTCTGCTGGGGACAGGAAGAGACTGAACAGGCTGATCCGAAGGGCCAGCTCTGTTCTAGGATGCCCTCCGGACCCAGTGGAGGTTTTGAGTGACAGGAGAATGGTGGCTAAGCTGTCATCCCTGCTGGACAACATCTCCCACCCCATGCATGAGACTGTGACAGCACTGAGCAGCTCCTTCAGTGGGAGACTGCGGCACCCACGGTGTGGGACGGAGAGATTTCGCAGGTCTTTCCTCCCCACTGCTGTCAGACTCCACAACAAAGACTTTAACTGATCAAACACACACATCCACAAATGTGCAATAACACAAATGTGCAATAATCTTTCTGGCACCGTTGTATTTTTCACTCTGTTGTATATAGCATTTGTATTCTATTTTTATCCTATTGTATATTTTATTCTATTTTATTCTACTGTATATAGTATTCTATTTTTATTCTATTCTGTACAGTTGTGTACTGTATTTATTCTTATTTTATTTTATTCTAATTGTCCTTCATAACTTTTGCACTGTCCACTTCCTGCTGTGACAAAACAAATTTCCCACGTGTGGGACTAATAAAGGTCATCTTATCTTATCTTATCTTAAACCTAACCATAACCTAATTGTAACCCTGACACTAAAACCACATTTTGAGCCTCAAAAATGCCTTTAAATGCCTTCAAATTTGTGAGGACCGGTGAGTGTGTCCTCACAAGTGACTGTTGGTTCTCACAAGTATAGTAGAATGCAGATTTTCGTCCTCACAAAGATAGCTAGACAGGAACACACACACACACACGCCCGCACACACACACACACACACACACACACACACACACACACACACACACACACACACACACACACACACACACGTGTTTCCATCACATCAGACACTTCAGAGGACATTGCACTGTCTTATAATTATGTATCTTAAACCTTCCCCAGTGTAAACTTTAATGATTTATATCAACATTTCCTTATAATGTCCCCACAACAACAGCAAAACAAACACACACATTTATTGTTAAATAAAGGGACTTAATGTTCTACCAATAAAACAAACAAATGCATAGCCAAAAGGAATAAAACTTTTACATTTTGCACCCTCTGCTAGAGCTCGTATAGGCTTCAAACAGCCAGTGTATCCTGTGTGCATGTGTGTGTGTGTGTGTGTGTGTGCTGTAGTCTTTTGTGCTGATGCCTCATGCTGTGAACTACATGTAGTGTGTCTTTCTCTAATATCAGCAGCAATTTGTCAATGTGTAGACACACAGACACACACAGAGGTGAACAGCTTGAACAGGCATGAGAGAAATGGATAAAAATCAGAGGCAAAGTAGAAAAAAAGATTAAATGGGTCGAGGAAAAGGCACAAAGTGAAGAGAGAGGAAAAGAAAGAAAGGAGGAGGGAAATCCAGGAAGGATGGGAGGATCAAGACGAGGAAAAACACAGACATTTCTGTCATTTTTCTTCATTTGATGTTTCATTTGTCACTGTTTTTGTGAAGAAAAGTCTTTGAAACTATGCCCTGCAGTCAAACATGTAATTTTGTAAAAACAAATATGTGTCACTTACTCAGAAAACTGAGTAATGTTTGAGTCTGATTTTGTTGTAAACACCCTGCAGCTCATTTAAATTGGCCCTGATATTAGTGTGTAAATGTTTTGCATGTATTTTCAGCTTCGTATTTGCCAGAACTTGAAGCACCTTGTAGTGGAGAATGCTCAAGGAAAGTTCTCCTTTACCAGTGGGTCATCCCCACTGGTGGGATATGGAGCAACTGCAGGTGTGGTGTGGATAACCAGGTGAAAATATGAAGTGAAACTAATGTGTATGAAGGACTTTTAAAGGAAAACAAGTAAAATTCATTTTGACTCCTTAATAACTGATAAAAGAAAATGTGAGGTGTGGCTGTTGATCCTTTTTTGGCTTCTTAGGTGGGTTGTGCCAGACAAAATTTGAGAACTTGTGACTTAAAGTGGTTAGAATCTGTATTTGTATAGCAGCAAAGCATTAACTAACTGACAATGTTAAACATGAACTAGCATTGTTTTTAGCTCTATCAGGTAGCTTTGTTTTTCAAAATTAAAGCCCTAAAAACCCACTTTGCGGTATCTGCTCAGCATTTAATGGCACAGTTAGAGACTGGCTGGCAGCTACAGAGTTACAGGATATATTTCCTTGTGTAGCGCGAAAAGAAATTAACATCTAAATGTTACGCAGTGGCTGCTTGTTTAAAAAATTGTTGGTTTTAAAACTGGGTTCACTATTTTTTCCTTTGCCCCCAACTGTCTAAGAAAACAAGTTTTTAGCACTTTTTAAAAATGCAAACCAAAGTTATTTCATTTTATGTGTCATTTCTTTATTGCGTTGAGAATGTTTTAAGAGCTTTATTTGTGCCAAAAGCACACACTGTATCTGAAAGATGGACACAGATTCTGCAGTTCTGCTTTCTGAATTCTGCATCATGTCAGCGCATATGTTATAGCTGTAAAACAATGACATAATATATGCAAAATAAAAATGTACATAAAGTGAGTAGTTCAGCATCCTGGGGAATAGCTTTGTCATCACAAAAGATAAAATAATACATTTGGATTAAGAACTGTATATATATTCATACTAACAACTTTATCCACGTGGATATCAGCTTAGATAAAGTTCTCACATGAGCATTTTACTGCTTTCCATCTCTGTTTGGTAAATGGAGTGGTAGTCATATACTGCTGTTCTAATCTTACCACTCAACGGTTAGGGCTTGTAATCCGTCTTCTGACCCAATAGTCAAAGTACAGTTTCCCTAAGATAGTATTTTATTAATCAGAACTTTTCCTAACTTTCATAATTCGGTTTGGAGTTTATTCTGCTGTGATAAAACTGTAAAAGTGTAAATTTCCCTGCAGAAAAAGAGAACCAGAGAGGAATTGTTCCAGTCATCCCCAAATTTCCCCACACTGTAAGAAATAACAAACGCCACTGGAGTGCAGGAGATTGGGTAACAGCAGTGATATAATGCAGGAAGAGGCCCTGTGATGAAATACTGTACATGTGCAGAACAGCACTCTGAGTCCAGCGAGATTTTCCACATTTCTTCTCTCCAATCTGTCTCTTCTCCTCTCTCCTCTGTTTCCTCTGTATGACCTGAGGACGAGGCCTCGGGACGGTGTTTACTCTGTCTCCTATAGGGCAGATTCCTATCAGGCAGTGTGTGTTTACAGAGTGTGCCTCAGTGGAGGCATATTGTTCAAAGAGCAGATGCAGGCTGCATGATGGCAGCAGTATGTAAGCACAGCAAGCTAAACTGAATACACCACGGATGATGCACTGCTAGTAAAATGTAAATCCAGGCGAGGGGATGTGACTGTAACATTGCATGATGATGCATCCAGAATGAGGCATGAGGGTTGGTTTTATATTAAAAAGTTTCAGCTGACCAGTGTGACTCCAGCAGCTGATGATTACCAAGGTAGTTGCAGAGGTTTGCCAGGTCAGGTTGGGTATTTCCTACACACTCCTTTTCACTGAATGCAGTCATGGAGAAACTCATGGATGACTTCAAATGCTATTTTGGATTATTCTGTTTCTATTATATCTAGTTGCTAGATATAGTTTGTGAAATGACAGTTTTCAGCACCAATTAACCAGACAACAACTGCTATAAGCTGGTTGATTGCCATATAGCCTCAGCTTTTCTTATAAAGAGGTACATCATTGCTGTCACAAGGTTCGTAATATGGCCCCAATCCAATTGCCAGTGTCTGCTAGATTGCATTTAATTTTGCACAGGGTTGAATTCTGAAGGAAGCAAGCCATGTGATTACCAAATGAAAAGAAGATTCATCAAGAGAACTACCCCCACAAATGATGGAAACAGCCAATGTATTTATCTAATTAACCAATCCTACTAGGCATTGCTTCCATTACTAACTAATAACTACAGGACTAGATGATCAATACCTAAATGTTTTTCTTTAAGACCTATCTACCAGAAGTAGAAACCTAAAGTTCTACTTGGGTTGCTTAAAGTCCTTCCAGGCACAACATTGCACTCACTAGTCATCTTGGGGCACATATTTATGCCACTGTGGATGCATTACTGCAACAACTTGATTGGAATGATATTTTACAGAGTTTCAATCTTATAAAAAATAATGATTTGCTTCTTTTGGGTAGAGTAGATATAATCGTGTAAGACTAAGTGCAGTCCATGAGTCATTATCTCGTAGAGGCATCTTTATCAGCAATAGCTTGAAGTAATGGTTTCCTGTTGACTTTATCAGTCTCTCACATCGTTGTAGAGGAATTTTGGCCAACTCTTCTTTTTTAAAACATTGCTGCAGTTCTTTGAGGTTTGCAGACATTCTGGACTTCGACTGGTCCACTGCAGCACATTGAGACTTCGATTTTGCAGCCATTCATTTGTAGATTTGCTGCTCTGCTTGGGGTCATTGATCTGTTGCATGGCCCATTAAGCTGTCAGATGGCCTCACATTTGACTCTACAATACTTTGGTTCGCTTTGGTCTCTTCTCTTCAAAGCACATTATTCCAGAAGTTCGAATGCAGCTTTGTAAACTTAAGCTGTGCTGAGATGTTATTTTTTAGAGAGAACAGACTTTCTTCTGGCAACCCTTCCAAACACACCTCCCTTGTTCAGTGTTTTTTAAATTGTGTGGTCATGAACTTTAACTTTTAAGATGCTAACTGAAACCTGTAGATTCTGAGATGTAGCTCTTGGATTTTTTACAGTTTCTCTTGCAGGTCTGATTTTGGGGAGATGTTTTGCTCTGATGTCCACTTCTGGAAAGATTGTGGCATTGTGTTAACACACACTTGAATGCTCCAGGCCTAAAAATGCCAATACTTCTGCTTCTGCAGAGTTGGTTGCACTTAATGACGAATAATAAGTCAAGTGCATTTCAGGTTCTGGGTGTGAGTTACCATCTTAATTCCTATTGAAGCAGTCAGGGGGCCCTGTGAAATGACTATGTATGCATCTTATTTGTCATGTCAAGATTCTCACAGATTTGTGCTCAGGATTCTTCAGAATGTGTCTTTTATAACATCTACAATTAAGTAACTCTTTACCCATTTAGCATTTTGTGCAGTAGTCTTAGGAGTAGCTTTGTTAAACTAGTTAGGGTGAGCAAAACAATAAAACCATGGGCTGGACTGGTAGACAGTCATGTGAAACTCACCAGAGATGTCTTTAAACTGAGGAGAACTGGAGTTTTCCTGCAGGTTTATACCTTTGTAAGACCTTCTGTCATTTTATATATTTCTTTGAAGGTTCTCCCTTAAGTAGACGCTTTACTTTAAAGGACAAATTATTTGATAACATGGAAGGAATTGGTTTAGATAGTTGAGCTTTTATAATACTTACAATGATCCTGTGGTTTGTTGTGGAAGCGATTCAGACATGACTCCATGCATTAAATCATTGAATTCCCTGAAACATGCACAGGCACGTCTATAAAAAACGAGAAAAAACCCCAAACCCCAACCCATCAGTGTTTCTGCATGTTCAGAGTATTTTTTCTAATGCAGTCCTGCGTATAGGATAGCTGACAGAGGCTTCATGTGTTTGCAGTACGAGGTGTTTTTTTTATCAGTGCGTGTCTCTGCAGAGCTTGTCTCTCTATCATGGACAAAGGGCTGGCTGTCAACACCAACACGTGTAAAGTCAGCCAAGGCATGCTGTAATGGTGGATACAATCATTTCCAGATGACGAACAGAGAGGAGTGTGTGTGTGTGTGTGTGTGTGTGTGTGTGTGTTTGAGAATGGGAGAGAGAAAGAGAGAGAAAGAAAGAAATCAGAAGAAATTACTTCACTGTTGAGGAGGGAGATATCCAAACCATATACAGGAAAGGAAGAGAAGTCAAATTGATTTTTTTATGAGAAAAATGGTTCCTATATTTGGCCTCTCTTCATCGGATATAAATGTAATGGACAGGTAGAAACAGATGAGGTAGTATGATTCAACAACAAGTCCCATAAGAGACCAAAAAGTGAACATTATAACCTTCATGAAGGGAGAACTTCAGGATGACTGAAAGATTCTCTTTAGACCCCGCGATTTAAACACATTGTGGCACACCAAAAGATATCTGCTTGATTTTTGGATTGTATTATCAGGTGCAAGCGTCATGGTTTTAGCATGACGCTTGCACTTTTTTGCCTCCATTGTTTTGATTCTTCTTCTTTGGTTTTTCTGTTTTGAATAGAGCCCCGTTAGCTTATGGCTTGCCTTCATCACCTTATCACAAAGTTTAACAGAGGGTCCTTTGATGTTTCACTAATGCTACAGTCGCATTAGGGGAAACCAGTGGTTGGAAACCCTGGATCTGTGGGGTCAAATTGGCCAATCTGTTTGTGATAATCAGAGGAACAAGTCGAAAATCTGAAGCTGTCTTTTGGAGATCTGTTGCCATTACTTACACCAAAAATCACAATGACAAAGTCTAGCCAGAACCTCAGATTTGAAACAGAAAATCCTCCACAAATGGTGACATGGTTGCTGCATGACAGCAATTTAACTGCAAAATGATGTAGGTGTTTGGCAACCTTGTATATCGTTAAGAATATAACCACCAGAATCCAACCAGTTGAATGTCTTCTAACTTAAACAGCAATTATTTGTAAAACTTTGCCATTTTGTCTGAGAGTGATTACAGTCAGTCCAAGTCGGATCACGATTACGTTGAGAAAGGTGGCCTCTCACCAGGGTGTTGTATGCTCAACATCTGGGTGATCAGATGTTGTTGGTAGCCATAACTATTAGCAATATGTCTCCAACAGTAGAAAAAAGAAAAGAAGAAAAAAAAAGAAAAAAATCCAATGTAGCCACTGGGCAACCAGTAATTTTTCCTTGTTGAAAAAAAGCTGCCATCCTAATTTTACTCTACCTGAGCCATGGGAAACACTGTTTGGTTTCCAGTTGACTCTTCAGCCTGCTTGTCTCTATCATTATATTAGTTAGTTTCGCAGGAAAAAGGACACAGTCATGACTGTTGACATGACAGATTCAGGTGAGGCGGTAAGACGCGTTTTTATAGTCGTGTCCACTGTCTGGTGGTCAAGGTTGTTTTGTCAAAACTTTGCAAACTATATAACAATAAGTAGTTTTACTACACAGTGATGGTAAACCTGAAAAAGGCAATTTTCTGTAATGTAGATGAGACGGTAAAACAATAAAATTCTTTTAAGTAGCCTAATGATATTACATTTAAATGTTGTAATCTAACACCAGCAAATCTGTTCAACTCCATGAACAGGTTTGTTTGAACAGTTGAGGACTGGCATGCACGTAGACATCCGGGTGGAGAATTTTACTTTGCAATTTGTCATTTGTTATTTTGTCAATCTTGTTTTTAGCTTATAGGCAGCCTTTAGGCCTCAGTTCTTACAGACGGATTAAAAAAGTACAATCTTTGAAGAGTCACTTGAAAAAAAACAAACTTGACATGTCATTCTCTGTTTTCTTTGTACTATATTGTAGGGTCTTTTCTTTTTTGCTATTAAAATTGAATTGAATTGAAAAAAAGAAAATCCCGGTAGGCACAACAAATGGTGATTGCTTTTAACAATTCTTGGTCGTGGAGGACTATTTGATATGCTATATCTGTGGAACGTGGAACGAGCTTCCTTTAGAGATTAGACAGGCCACTTCTTTACCTGTTTTTAAGTCACTCTTGAAAACCCACCTCTTTACCCTGGCCTTTGACACCACGTGAGATGTTGGTTTGTATTATTATTATTTTTTTATTTTAGTTGTTTTTAGTTGATTCGATGCTGTTTTATCTTGTTTTTCTTTTAATACAGGGCTGTTTTAATTTTATGCATTATGTGTTTTATTTATTTATTTTTGCTGTTTTCTGATATTCTATTGTTTTTTTTAACTTATTTTCTGTACAGCACTTTGGTCCTGTGCTGGGTATTTTAAAAGTGCTTTATAAATAAAATTGGATTGGATTGGATATCAATCATGATCATGAATTTGCTCGAACAATGAGTGACAGGGAGCTTTATTTATTTGAAAGCAGAAGTCAGTTCTCAAAGGTCCTCAAACTTAGTTAAAAACTTTGGTAGTTTAGTTTTTGGTTGTCTGATTAAAGAGTCGAGGAGGAGAGAGGAGATGAAACCTGGCTGCTTTCAGCGCTGTCAGGGGCGTTTTTATTGGCAGGGCGTTGTGGAGAGGATGCTGAGCTTTAGACGGGATAAAGCAGCAGAACACACAGTTCCGACTCTGAACACATGGACCCGGACACCCTAACGTGTGTGTGTGTGTGTGTGTGTGTGTGTGTGTGTTTGTGTGCCCATGCCTCCTGCTACCAGCCCACTGCCTGGCAACCATGATGCTCTGCAGTTTGGACATAGTCTGAATAAACTGTACGTGTGTGTGTGTGTGTTTGTAAACATCACACAGACCTGCTATTTCCTCTGTTAGCACCTCATTCTTTATGGTCTCCACATTTGTGTTTGGTGTCATTTATGAGTCATACCCAGCCTGCTTTTGCTTTGTTTTCAGTTTGATGTTGCATATGGGTGGCATTACAGCTGTTTTTCAATCAGTCTGTTACATAGGGGTAATCAGTCGATATTACCAGTAGATGTTCTTCTCCGCCTACATGAAGGCAGTAGTTACCTCATTCAGTACTGGTCAATCTGACATGAATATTAACTGGAAGTTTGAGACCTGTCTTAGATGTAACCTTCTATTTTTGCTTTTGCTTTTGTACTGTCTAATTTTCACGCACTGTAAAGAAACCAAAGCTTGATTAGCTGTAGACCAACAAAGGGTTACTGTGACATTTACATTGACCACAGAAGGCAGCCTGTGTTGTTTTTTGGGCAAATGGATGTATATGGGCAGGCAGATGCCATCCTGCTCAAAAATTCCTGTTTAGACCTATAGTCCAGTGGCCACTCTTCTACTGATGAGGATGTACACATTCTGGGCAGGGAGGAAGGATAGTGTGAGCGGGGAGTCAAGGAGGCCATTTATGTGAAAAGCAAATGGCCATATTTGAACCGAGGGAGCAGGACTAAGGGTACATGTTTCGCCATCTTTCAGTGCTGTGATTGCAGCCATTCCCCAACTCTCTGGGAATGGTAGTCCTGTCCATTGTTCAATGGTTGTGGCAATTTGCATGTGAATGATGATGGAAGTGAGCCAACAGCCCATTGTTAATCAGTGCAGACAAACTGATCACTATTGTTAATCAGTTTTGGGTATTATGCAAAGGTACTGTTTATGAAGTTGAAGAAACATGTTCCATTTGTGTTACACCTTTGCAAGCTTTGCTGTTTCCCCTGCTGTAACCACATGCCACTCAAGTGTGCTTCAAGTCCACCGCATTGTAAGGTGTTAGGTTGTGAGGTCTAAGCACCTGGGTTAAGGCTTTGGGCTCTTCACACGTGTGGGTTGAAATCTCATTGCTGCAATAGGATCTTACCCAGGGCAGGCAGATGCCATCCTGTCCAAAAACACTCAGTGAAGTATGAGACCATTTCTTTCCTACAACATTAAGAGCATTGCTGAATGTTCTGGGCTTCTAGTTTGTGCTGCACCTTTTCAAGTTTTACCGTCTAGCACTTGGCTAGGAGGTTGCTAGTTGTAGTGGTAGCATGACCGAGCGGTCTAAGGTGCTGGATTAAGGCTCCAGTCTCTTCGGGGGCGTGGGTTCGAATCCCACTGCTGCCACGCAGATCTCGCTGCAAAGTTCCCTTGGTGTTGGGTTTCATGTCTTGCCAATAAATGGAAAGCCCTACATGGCATGGAGATTAAATTCTGTTGCCACATGTATGCCAAGTCCAACTTGCAGGAATCTCCTCAAGAGTAAATCTTTTGATGGAGGGCTTTGAAGTCTTAACAACTTGCAGAATTTTCCACCAGTTTTCAAGTTAATTTGTTGGTTTTCGCTCATGGTGTCATCCCTGACTAGTTACTGCTTTTAACCAGAAGCTGCAGCCAGTGGGGGAGTGGTTAAGGTGGTGCTGTGTTGCACTCACCATGACTGCAGAGTTACAAGAGTGTCCTTGATTTCACGACAGTGGAGTGCAGGCACCCCACTCCCATATGGTCTAGCGGTTAGGATTCCTGGTTTTCACCCAGGCGGCCCGGGTTCAACTCCCGGTATGGGAACATGTCTTTAATATTTCCCTAAGCCAAGGTGTACCTTGTGTTATTCCTATGCTGGGATAAATGGGCATGCTTGTTGGCAGCTACCTGTTAGCTTTTGTAAATGTGACAATGTGCTAGTGAACAAAGCAATGACAAGGAGGTTCTTAGTGCAGCACAACATACCCTTTTGCAACCTCCAGTCAATACTCTCCAAGCAGGAGCAGAATACAGACGTTTCCCTCTTCCCCTTAGGATTGCCATGAAGGAAACATTAGGAAAACCAGCCAACCCCTGGCTAAGCGCATGTCACAACACAAAACAGCTAACTGGTCAGGCTAGGACTCAGCAGTCTGTTTAGACCTATAGTCCAGTGGCCACTCTTCTACTGATGAGGATGTACACATTCTGGGCAGGGAGGAAGGATAGTGTGAGCGGGGAGTCAAGGAGGCCATTTATGTGAAAAGCAAATGGCCATATTTGAACCGAGGGAGCAGGACTAAGGGTACATGTTTCACCATCTTTCAGTGCTGTGATTGCAGCCATTCCCCAACTCTCTGGGAATGGTAGTCCTGTCCATTGTTCAATGGTTGTGGCAATTTGCATGTGAATGATGATGGAAGTGAGCCAACAGCCCATTGTTAATCAGTGCAAACAAACTGATCACTATTGTTAATCAGTTTTGGGTATTATGCAAAGGTACTGTTTATGAAGTTGAAGAAACATGTTCCATTTGTGTTACACCTTTGCAAGCTTTGCTGTTTCCCCTGCTGTAACCACATGCCACTCAAGTGTGCTTCAAGTCCACCGCATTGTAAGGTGTTAGGTTGTGAGGTCTAAGCACCTGGGTTAAGGCTTTGGGCTCTTCACACGTGTGGGTTGAAATCTCATTGCTGCAATAGGATCTTACCCAGGGCAGGCAGATGCCATCCTGTCCAAAAACACTCAGTGAAGTATGAGACCATTTCTTTCCTACAACATTAAGAGCATTGCTGAATGTTCTGGGCTTCTAGTTTGTGCTGCACCTTTTCAAGTTTTACCGTCTAGCACTTGGCTAGGAGGTTGCTAGTTGTAGTGGTAGCATGACCGAGCGGTCTAAGGTGCTGGATTAAGGCTCCAGTCTCTTCGGGGGCGTGGGTTCGAATCCCACTGCTGCCACGCAGATCTCGCTGCAAAGTTCCCTTGGTGTTGGGTTTCATGTCTTGCCAATAAATGGAAAGCCCTACATGGCATGGAGATTAAATTCTGTTGCCACACGTATGCCAAGTCCAACTTGCAGGAATCTCCTCAAGAGTAAATCTTTTGATGGAGGGCTTTGAAGTCTTAACAACTTGCAGAATTTTCCACCAGTTTTCAAGTTAATTTGTTGGTTTTCGCTCATGGTGTCATCCCTGACTAGTTACTGCTTTTAACCAGAAGCTGCAGCCAGTGGGGGAGTGGTTAAGGTGGTGCTGTGTTGCACTCACCATGACTGCAGAGTTACAAGAGTGTCCTTGATTTCACGACAGTGGAGTGCAGGCACCCCACTCCCATATGGTCTAGCGGTTAGGATTCCTGGTTTTCACCCAGGCGGCCCGGGTTCAACTCCCGGTATGGGAACATGTCTTTAATGTTTCCCTAAGCCAAGGTGTACCTTGTGTTATTCCTATGCTGGGATAAATGGGCATGCTTGTTGGCAGCTACCTGTTAGCTTTTGTAAATGTGACAATGTGCTAGTGAACAAAGCAATGACAAGGAGGTTCTTAGTGCAGCACAACATACCCTTTTGCAACCTCCAGTCAATACTCTCCAAGCAGGAGCAGAATACAGACGTTTCCCTCTTCCCCTTAGGATTGCCATGAAGGAAACATTAGGAAAACCAGCCAACCCCTGGCTAAGCGCATGTCACAACACAAAACAGCTAACTGGTCAGGCTAGGACTCAGCAGTCTGTTTAGACCTATAGTCCAGTGGCCACTCTTCTACTGATGAGGATGTACACATTCTGGGCAGGGAGGAAGGATAGTGTGAGCGGGGAGTCAAGGAGGCCATTTATGTGAAAAGCAAATGGCCATATTTGAACCGAGGGAGCAGGACTAAGGGTACATGTTTCACCATCTTTCAGTGCTGTGATTGCAGCCATTCCCCAACTCTCTGGGAATGGTAGTCCTGTCCATTGTTCAATGGTTGTGGCAATTTGCATGTGAATGATGATGGAAGTGAGCCAACAGCCCATTGTTAATCAGTGCAAACAAACTGATCACTATTGTTAATCAGTTTTGGGTATTATGCAAAGGTACTGTTTATGAAGTTGAAGAAACATGTTCCATTTGTGTTACACCTTTGCAAGCTTTGCTGTTTCCCCTGCTGTAACCACATGCCACTCAAGTGTGCTTCAAGTCCACCGCATTGTAAGGTGTTAGGTTGTGAGGTCTAAGCACCTGGGTTAAGGCTTTGGGCTCTTCACACGTGTGGGTTGAAATCTCATTGCTGCAATAGGATCTTACCCAGGGCAGGCAGATGCCATCCTGTCCAAAAACACTCAGTGAAGTATGAGACCATTTCTTTCCTACAACATTAAGAGCATTGCTGAATGTTCTGGGCTTCTAGTTTGTGCTGCACCTTTTCAAGTTTTACCGTCTAGCACTTGGCTAGGAGGTTGCTAGTTGTAGTGGTAGCATGACCGAGCGGTCTAAGGTGCTGGATTAAGGCTCCAGTCTCTTCGGGGGCGTGGGTTCGAATCCCACTGCTGCCACGCAGATCTCGCTGCAAAGTTCCCTTGGTGTTGGGTTTCATGTCTTGCCAATAAATGGAAAGCCCTACATGGCATGGAGATTAAATTCTGTTGCCACACGTATGCCAAGTCCAACTTGCAGGAATCTCCTCAAGAGTAAATCTTTTGATGGAGGGCTTTGAAGTCTTAACAACTTGCAGAATTTTCCACCAGTTTTCAAGTTAATTTGTTGGTTTTCGCTCATGGTGTCATCCCTGACTAGTTACTGCTTTTAACCAGAAGCTGCAGCCAGTGGGGGAGTGGTTAAGGTGGTGCTGTGTTGCACTCACCATGACTGCAGAGTTACAAGAGTGTCCTTGATTTCACGACAGTGGAGTGCAGGCACCCCACTCCCATATGGTCTAGCGGTTAGGATTCCTGGTTTTCACCCAGGCGGCCCGGGTTCAACTCCCGGTATGGGAACATGTCTTTAATATTTCCCTAAGCCAAGGTGTACCTTGTGTTATTCCTATGCTGGGATAAATGGGCATGCTTGTTGGCAGCTACCTGTTAGCTTTTGTAAATGTGACAATGTGCTAGTGAACAAAGCAATGACAAGGAGGTTCTTAGTGCAGCACAACATACCCTTTTGCAACCTCCAGTCAATACTCTCCAAGCAGGAGCAGAATACAGACGTTTCCCTCTTCCCCTTAGGATTGCCATGAAGGAAACATTAGGAAAACCAGCCAACCCCTGGCTAAGCGCATGTCACAACACAAAACAGCTAACTGGTCAGGCTAGGACTCAGCAGTCTGTTTAGACCTATAGTCCAGTGGCCACTCTTCTACTGATGAGGATGTACACATTCTGGGCAGGGAGGAAGGATAGTGTGAGCGGGGAGTCAAGGAGGCCATTTATGTGAAAAGCAAATGGCCATATTTGAACCGAGGGAGCAGGACTAAGGGTACATGTTTCACCATCTTTCAGTGCTGTGATTGCAGCCATTCCCCAACTCTCTGGGAATGGTAGTCCTGTCCATTGTTCAATGGTTGTGGCAATTTGCATGTGAATGATGATGGAAGTGAGCCAACAGCCCATTGTTAATCAGTGCAAACAAACTGATCACTATTGTTAATCAGTTTTGGGTATTATGCAAAGGTACTGTTTATGAAGTTGAAGAAACATGTTCCATTTGTGTTACACCTTTGCAAGCTTTGCTGTTTCCCCTGCTGTAACCACATGCCACTCAAGTGTGCTTCAAGTCCACCGCATTGTAAGGTGTTAGGTTGTGAGGTCTAAGCACCTGGGTTAAGGCTTTGGGCTCTTCACACGTGTGGGTTGAAATCTCATTGCTGCAATAGGATCTTACCCAGGGCAGGCAGATGCCATCCTGTCCAAAAACACTCAGTGAAGTATGAGACCATTTCTTTCCTACAACATTAAGAGCATTGCTGAATGTTCTGGGCTTCTAGTTTGTGCTGCACCTTTTCAAGTTTTACCGTCTAGCACTTGGCTAGGAGGTTGCTAGTTGTAGTGGTAGCATGACCGAGCGGTCTAAGGTGCTGGATTAAGGCTCCAGTCTCTTCGGGGGCGTGGGTTCGAATCCCACTGCTGCCACGCAGATCTCGCTGCAAAGTTCCCTTGGTGTTGGGTTTCATGTCTTGCCAATAAATGGAAAGCCCTACATGGCATGGAGATTAAATTCTGTTGCCACACGTATGCCAAGTCCAACTTGCAGGAATCTCCTCAAGAGTAAATCTTTGGATGGAGGGCTTTGAAGTCTTAACAACTTGCAGAATTTTCCACCAGTTTTCAAGTTAATTTGTTGGTTTTCGCTCATGGTGTCATCCCTGACTAGTTACTGCTTTTAACCAGAAGCTGCAGCCAGTGGGGGAGTGGTTAAGGTGGTGCTGTGTTGCACTCACCATGACTGCAGAGTTACAAGAGTGTCCTTGATTTCACGACAGTGGAGTGCAGGCACCCCACTCCCATATGGTCTAGCGGTTAGGATTCCTGGTTTTCACCCAGGCGGCCCGGGTTCAACTCCCGGTATGGGAACATGTCTTTAATGTTTCCCTAAGCCAAGGTGTACCTTGTGTTATTCCTATGCTGGGATAAATGGGCATGCTTGTTGGCAGCTACCTGTTAGCTTTTGTAAATGTGACAATGTGCTAGTGAACAAAGCAATGACAAGGAGGTTCTTAGTGCAGCACAACATACCCTTTTGCAACCTCCAGTCAATACTCTCCAAGCAGGAGCAGAATACAGACGTTTCCCTCTTCCCCTTAGGATTGCCATGAAGGAAACATTAGGAAAACCAGCCAACCCCTGGCTAAGCGCATGTCACAACACAAAACAGCTAACTGGTCAGGCTAGGACTCAGCAGTCTGTTTAGACCTATAGTCCAGTGGCCACTCTTCTACTGATGAGGATGTACACATTCTGGGCAGGGAGGAAGGATAGTGTGAGCGGGGAGTCAAGGAGGCCATTTATGTGAAAAGCAAATGGCCATATTTGAACCGAGGGAGCAGGACTAAGGGTACATGTTTCACCATCTTTCAGTGCTGTGATTGCAGCCATTCCCCAACTCTCTGGGAATGGTAGTCCTGTCCATTGTTCAATGGTTGTGGCAATTTGCATGTGAATGATGATGGAAGTGAGCCAACAGCCCATTGTTAATCAGTGCAAACAAACTGATCACTATTGTTAATCAGTTTTGGGTATTATGCAAAGGTACTGTTTATGAAGTTGAAGAAACATGTTCCATTTGTGTTACACCTTTGCAAGCTTTGCTGTTTCCCCTGCTGTAACCACATGCCACTCAAGTGTGCTTCAAGTCCACCGCATTGTAAGGTGTTAGGTTGTGAGGTCTAAGCACCTGGGTTAAGGCTTTGGGCTCTTCACACGTGTGGGTTGAAATCTCATTGCTGCAATAGGATCTTACCCAGGGCAGGCAGATGCCATCCTGTCCAAAAACACTCAGTGAAGTATGAGACCATTTCTTTCCTACAACATTAAGAGCATTGCTGAATGTTCTGGGCTTCTAGTTTGTGCTGCACCTTTTCAAGTTTTACCGTCTAGCACTTGGCTAGGAGGTTGCTAGTTGTAGTGGTAGCATGACCGAGCGGTCTAAGGTGCTGGATTAAGGCTCCAGTCTCTTCGGGGGCGTGGGTTCGAATCCCACTGCTGCCACGCAGATCTCGCTGCAAAGTTCCCTTGGTGTTGGGTTTCATGTCTTGCCAATAAATGGAAAGCCCTACATGGCATGGAGATTAAATTCTGTTGCCACACGTATGCCAAGTCCAACTTGCAGGAATCTCCTCAAGAGTAAATCTTTTGATGGAGGGCTTTGAAGTCTTAACAACTTGCAGAATTTTCCACCAGTTTTCAAGTTAATTTGTTGGTTTTCGCTCATGGTGTCATCCCTGACTAGTTACTGCTTTTAACCAGAAGCTGCAGCCAGTGGGGGAGTGGTTAAGGTGGTGCTGTGTTGCACTCACCATGACTGCAGAGTTACAAGAGTGTCCTTGATTTCACGACAGTGGAGTGCAGGCACCCCACTCCCATATGGTCTAGCGGTTAGGATTCCTGGTTTTCACCCAGGCGGCCCGGGTTCAACTCCCGGTATGGGAACATGTCTTTAATATTTCCCTAAGCCAAGGTGTACCTTGTGTTATTCCTATGCTGGGATAAATGGGCATGCTTGTTGGCAGCTACCTGTTAGCTTTTGTAAATGTGACAATGTGCTAGTGAACAAAGCAATGACAAGGAGGTTCTTAGTGCAGCACAACATACCCTTTTGCAACCTCCAGTCAATACTCTCCAAGCAGGAGCAGAATACAGACGTTTCCCTCTTCCCCTTAGGATTGCCATGAAGGAAACATTAGGAAAACCAGCCAACCCCTGGCTAAGCGCATGTCACAACACAAAACAGCTAACTGGTCAGGCTAGGACTCAGCAGTCTGTTTAGACCTATAGTCCAGTGGCCACTCTTCTACTGATGAGGATGTACACATTCTGGGCAGGGAGGAAGGATAGTGTGAGCGGGGAGTCAAGGAGGCCATTTATGTGAAAAGCAAATGGCCATATTTGAACCGAGGGAGCAGGACTAAGGGTACATGTTTCACCATCTTTCAGTGCTGTGATTGCAGCCATTCCCCAACTCTCTGGGAATGGTAGTCCTGTCCATTGTTCAATGGTTGTGGCAATTTGCATGTGAATGATGATGGAAGTGAGCCAACAGCCCATTGTTAATCAGTGCAAACAAACTGATCACTATTGTTAATCAGTTTTGGGTATTATGCAAAGGTACTGTTTATGAAGTTGAAGAAACATGTTCCATTTGTGTTACACCTTTGCAAGCTTTGCTGTTTCCCCTGCTGTAACCACATGCCACTCAAGTGTGCTTCAAGTCCACCGCATTGTAAGGTGTTAGGTTGTGAGGTCTAAGCACCTGGGTTAAGGCTTTGGGCTCTTCACACGTGTGGGTTGAAATCTCATTGCTGCAATAGGATCTTACCCAGGGCAGGCAGATGCCATCCTGTCCAAAAACACTCAGTGAAGTATGAGACCATTTCTTTCCTACAACATTAAGAGCATTGCTGAATGTTCTGGGCTTCTAGTTTGTGCTGCACCTTTTCAAGTTTTACCGTCTAGCACTTGGCTAGGAGGTTGCTAGTTGTAGTGGTAGCATGACCGAGCGGTCTAAGGTGCTGGATTAAGGCTCCAGTCTCTTCGGGGGCGTGGGTTCGAATCCCACTGCTGCCACGCAGATCTCGCTGCAAAGTTCCCTTGGTGTTGGGTTTCATGTCTTGCCAATAAATGGAAAGCCCTACATGGCATGGAGATTAAATTCTGTTGCCACACGTATGCCAAGTCCAACTTGCAGGAATCTCCTCAAGAGTAAATCTTTGGATGGAGGGCTTTGAAGTCTTAACAACTTGCAGAATTTTCCACCAGTTTTCAAGTTAATTTGTTGGTTTTCGCTCATGGTGTCATCCCTGACTAGTTACTGCTTTTAACCAGAAGCTGCAGCCAGTGGGGGAGTGGTTAAGGTGGTGCTGTGTTGCACTCACCATGACTGCAGAGTTACAAGAGTGTCCTTGATTTCACGACAGTGGAGTGCAGGCACCCCACTCCCATATGGTCTAGCGGTTAGGATTCCTGGTTTTCACCCAGGCGGCCCGGGTTCAACTCCCGGTATGGGAACATGTCTTTAATGTTTCCCTAAGCCAAGGTGTACCTTGTGTTATTCCTATGCTGGGATAAATGGGCATGCTTGTTGGCAGCTACCTGTTAGCTTTTGTAAATGTGACAATGTGCTAGTGAACAAAGCAATGACAAGGAGGTTCTTAGTGCAGCACAACATACCCTTTTGCAACCTCCAGTCAATACTCTCCAAGCAGGAGCAGAATACAGACGTTTCCCTCTTCCCCTTAGGATTGCCATGAAGGAAACATTAGGAAAACCAGCCAACCCCTGGCTAAGCGCATGTCACAACACAAAACAGCTAACTGGTCAGGCTAGGACTCAGCAGTCTGTTTAGACCTATAGTCCAGTGGCCACTCTTCTACTGATGAGGATGTACACATTCTGGGCAGGGAGGAAGGATAGTGTGAGCGGGGAGTCAAGGAGGCCATTTATGTGAAAAGCAAATGGCCATATTTGAACCGAGGGAGCAGGACTAAGGGTACATGTTTCACCATCTTTCAGTGCTGTGATTGCAGCCATTCCCCAACTCTCTGGGAATGGTAGTCCTGTCCATTGTTCAATGGTTGTGGCAATTTGCATGTGAATGATGATGGAAGTGAGCCAACAGCCCATTGTTAATCAGTGCAAACAAACTGATCACTATTGTTAATCAGTTTTGGGTATTATGCAAAGGTACTGTTTATGAAGTTGAAGAAACATGTTCCATTTGTGTTACACCTTTGCAAGCTTTGCTGTTTCCCCTGCTGTAACCACATGCCACTCAAGTGTGCTTCAAGTCCACCGCATTGTAAGGTGTTAGGTTGTGAGGTCTAAGCACCTGGGTTAAGGCTTTGGGCTCTTCACACGTGTGGGTTGAAATCTCATTGCTGCAATAGGATCTTACCCAGGGCAGGCAGATGCCATCCTGTCCAAAAACACTCAGTGAAGTATGAGACCATTTCTTTCCTACAACATTAAGAGCATTGCTGAATGTTCTGGGCTTCTAGTTTGTGCTGCACCTTTTCAAGTTTTACCGTCTAGCACTTGGCTAGGAGGTTGCTAGTTGTAGTGGTAGCATGACCGAGCGGTCTAAGGTGCTGGATTAAGGCTCCAGTCTCTTCGGGGGCGTGGGTTCGAATCCCACTGCTGCCACGCAGATCTCGCTGCAAAGTTCCCTTGGTGTTGGGTTTCATGTCTTGCCAATAAATGGAAAGCCCTACATGGCATGGAGATTAAATTCTGTTGCCACACGTATGCCAAGTCCAACTTGCAGGAATCTCCTCAAGAGTAAATCTTTGGATGGAGGGCTTTGAAGTCTTAACAACTTGCAGAATTTTCCACCAGTTTTCAAGTTAATTTGTTGGTTTTCGCTCATGGTGTCATCCCTGACTAGTTACTGCTTTTAACCAGAAGCTGCAGCCAGTGGGGGAGTGGTTAAGGTGGTGCTGTGTTGCACTCACCATGACTGCAGAGTTACAAGAGTGTCCTTGATTTCACGACAGTGGAGTGCAGGCACCCCACTCCCATATGGTCTAGCGGTTAGGATTCCTGGTTTTCACCCAGGCGGCCCGGGTTCAACTCCCGGTATGGGAACATGTCTTTAATGTTTCCCTAAGCCAAGGTGTACCTTGTGTTATTCCTATGCTGGGATAAATGGGCATGCTTGTTGGCAGCTACCTGTTAGCTTTTGTAAATGTGACAATGTGCTAGTGAACAAAGCAATGACAAGGAGGTTCTTAGTGCAGCACAACATACCCTTTTGCAACCTCCAGTCAATACTCTCCAAGCAGGAGCAGAATACAGACGTTTCCCTCTTCCCCTTAGGATTGCCATGAAGGAAACATTAGGAAAACCAGCCAACCCCTGGCTAAGCGCATGTCACAACACAAAACAGCTAACTGGTCAGGCTAGGACTCAGCAGTCTGTTTAGACCTATAGTCCAGTGGCCACTCTTCTACTGATGAGGATGTACACATTCTGGGCAGGGAGGAAGGATAGTGTGAGCGGGGAGTCAAGGAGGCCATTTATGTGAAAAGCAAATGGCCATATTTGAACCGAGGGAGCAGGACTAAGGGTACATGTTTCACCATCTTTCAGTGCTGTGATTGCAGCCATTCCCCAACTCTCTGGGAATGGTAGTCCTGTCCATTGTTCAATGGTTGTGGCAATTTGCATGTGAATGATGATGGAAGTGAGCCAACAGCCCATTGTTAATCAGTGCAAACAAACTGATCACTATTGTTAATCAGTTTTGGGTATTATGCAAAGGTACTGTTTATGAAGTTGAAGAAACATGTTCCATTTGTGTTACACCTTTGCAAGCTTTGCTGTTTCCCCTGCTGTAACCACATGCCACTCAAGTGTGCTTCAAGTCCACCGCATTGTAAGGTGTTAGGTTGTGAGGTCTAAGCACCTGGGTTAAGGCTTTGGGCTCTTCACACGTGTGGGTTGAAATCTCATTGCTGCAATAGGATCTTACCCAGGGCAGGCAGATGCCATCCTGTCCAAAAACACTCAGTGAAGTATGAGACCATTTCTTTCCTACAACATTAAGAGCATTGCTGAATGTTCTGGGCTTCTAGTTTGTGCTGCACCTTTTCAAGTTTTACCGTCTAGCACTTGGCTAGGAGGTTGCTAGTTGTAGTGGTAGCATGACCGAGCGGTCTAAGGTGCTGGATTAAGGCTCCAGTCTCTTCGGGGGCGTGGGTTCGAATCCCACTGCTGCCACGCAGATCTCGCTGCAAAGTTCCCTTGGTGTTGGGTTTCATGTCTTGCCAATAAATGGAAAGCCCTACATGGCATGGAGATTAAATTCTGTTGCCACACGTATGCCAAGTCCAACTTGCAGGAATCTCCTCAAGAGTAAATCTTTGGATGGAGGGCTTTGAAGTCTTAACAACTTGCAGAATTTTCCACCAGTTTTCAAGTTAATTTGTTGGTTTTCGCTCATGGTGTCATCCCTGACTAGTTACTGCTTTTAACCAGAAGCTGCAGCAAGTGGGGGAGTGGTTAAGGTGGTGCTGTGTTGCACTCACCATGACTGCAGAGTTACAAGAGTGTCCTTGATTTCACGACAGTGGAGTGCAGGCACCCCACTCCCATATGGTCTAGCGGTTAGGATTCCTGGTTTTCACCCAGGCGGCCCGGGTTCAACTCCCGGTATGGGAACATGTCTTTAATGTTTCCCTAAGCCAAGGTGTACCTTGTGTTATTCCTATGCTGGGATAAATGGGCATGCTTGTTGGCAGCTACCTGTTAGCTTTTGTAAATGTGACAATGTGCTAGTGAACAAAGCAATGACAAGGAGGTTCTTAGTGCAGCACAACATACCCTTTTGCAACCTCCAGTCAATACTCTCCAAGCAGGAGCAGAATACAGACGTTTCCCTCTTCCCCTTAGGATTGCCATGAAGGAAACATTAGGAAAACCAGCCAACCCCTGGCTAAGCGCATGTCACAACACAAAACAGCTAACTGGTCAGGCTAGGACTCAGCAGTCTGTTTAGACCTATAGTCCAGTGGCCACTCTTCTACTGATGAGGATGTACACATTCTGGGCAGGGAGGAAGGATAGTGTGAGCGGGGAGTCAAGGAGGCCATTTATGTGAAAAGCAAATGGCCATATTTGAACCGAGGGAGCAGGACTAAGGGTACATGTTTCACCATCTTTCAGTGCTGTGATTGCAGCCATTCCCCAACTCTCTGGGAATGGTAGTCCTGTCCATTGTTCAATGGTTGTGGCAATTTGCATGTGAATGATGATGGAAGTGAGCCAACAGCCCATTGTTAATCAGTGCAAACAAACTGATCACTATTGTTAATCAGTTTTGGGTATTATGCAAAGGTACTGTTTATGAAGTTGAAGAAACATGTTCCATTTGTGTTACACCTTTGCAAGCTTTGCTGTTTCCCCTGCTGTAACCACATGCCACTCAAGTGTGCTTCAAGTCCACCGCATTGTAAGGTGTTAGGTTGTGAGGTCTAAGCACCTGGGTTAAGGCTTTGGGCTCTTCACACGTGTGGGTTGAAATCTCATTGCTGCAATAGGATCTTACCCAGGGCAGGCAGATGCCATCCTGTCCAAAAACACTCAGTGAAGTATGAGACCATTTCTTTCCTACAACATTAAGAGCATTGCTGAATGTTCTGGGCTTCTAGTTTGTGCTGCACCTTTTCAAGTTTTACCGTCTAGCACTTGGCTAGGAGGTTGCTAGTTGTAGTGGTAGCATGACCGAGCGGTCTAAGGTGCTGGATTAAGGCTCCAGTCTCTTCGGGGGCGTGGGTTCGAATCCCACTGCTGCCACGCAGATCTCGCTGCAAAGTTCCCTTGGTGTTGGGTTTCATGTCTTGCCAATAAATGGAAAGCCCTACATGGCATGGAGATTAAATTCTGTTGCCACATGTATGCCAAGTCCAACTTGCAGGAATCTCCTCAAGAGTAAATCTTTTGATGGAGGGCTTTGAAGTCTTAACAACTTGCAGAATTTTCCACCAGTTTTCAAGTTAATTTGTTGGTTTTCGCTCATGGTGTCATCCCTGACTAGTTACTGCTTTTAACCAGAAGCTGCAGCCAGTGGGGGAGTGGTTAAGGTGGTGCTGTGTTGCACTCACCATGACTGCAGAGTTACAAGAGTGTCCTTGATTTCACGACAGTGGAGTGCAGGCACCCCACTCCCATATGGTCTAGCGGTTAGGATTCCTGGTTTTCACCCAGGCGGCCCGGGTTCAACTCCCGGTATGGGAACATGTCTTTAATGTTTCCCTAAGCCAAGGTGTACCTTGTGTTATTCCTATGCTGGGATAAATGGGCATGCTTGTTGGCAGCTACCTGTTAGCTTTTGTAAATGTGACAATGTGCTAGTGAACAAAGCAATGACAAGGAGGTTCTTAGTGCAGCACAACATACCCTTTTGCAACCTCCAGTCAATACTCTCCAAGCAGGAGCAGAATACAGACGTTTCCCTCTTCCCCTTAGGATTGCCATGAAGGAAACATTAGGAAAACCAGCCAACCCCTGGCTAAGCGCATGTCACAACACAAAACAGCTAACTGGTCAGGCTAGGACTCAGCAGTCTGTTTAGACCTATAGTCCAGTGGCCACTCTTCTACTGATGAGGATGTACACATTCTGGGCAGGGAGGAAGGATAGTGTGAGCGGGGAGTCAAGGAGGCCATTTATGTGAAAAGCAAATGGCCATATTTGAACCGAGGGAGCAGGACTAAGGGTACATGTTTCACCATCTTTCAGTGCTGTGATTGCAGCCATTCCCCAACTCTCTGGGAATGGTAGTCCAGTCCATTGTTCAATGGTTGTGGCAATTTGCATGTGAATGATGATGGAAGTGAGCCAACAGCCCATTGTTAATCAGTGCAAACAAACTGATCACTATTGTTAATCAGTTTTGGGTATTATGCAAAGGTACTGTTTATGAAGTTGAAGAAACATGTTCCATTTGTGTTACACCTTTGCAAGCTTTGCTGTTTCCCCTGCTGTAACCACATGCCACTCAAGTGTGCTTCAAGTCCACCGCATTGTAAGGTGTTAGGTTGTGAGGTCTAAGCACCTGGGTTAAGGCTTTGGGCTCTTCACATGTGTGGGTTGAAATCTCATTGCTGCAATAGGATCTTACCCAGGGCAGGCAGATGCCATCCTGTCCAAAAACACTCAGTGAAGTATGAGACCATTTCTTTCCTACAACATTAAGAGCATTGCTGAATGTTCTGGGCTTCTAGTTTGTGCTGCACCTTTTCAAGTTTTACCGTCTAGCACTTGGCTAGGAGGTTGCTAGTTGTAGTGGTAGCATGACCGAGCGGTCTAAGGTGCTGGATTAAGGCTCCAGTCTCTTCGGGGGCGTGGGTTCGAATCCCACTGCTGCCACGCAGATCTCGCTGCAAAGTTCCCTTGGTGTTGGGTTTCATGTCTTGCCAATAAATGGAAAGCCCTACATGGCATGGAGATTAAATTCTGTTGCCACATGTATGCCAAGTCCAACTTGCAGGAATCTCCTCAAGAGTAAATCTTTTGATGGAGGGCTTTGAAGTCTTAACAACTTGCAGAATTTTCCACCAGTTTTCAAGTTAATTTGTTGGTTTTCGCTCATGGTGTCATCCCTGACTAGTTACTGCTTTTAACCAGAAGCTGCAGCCAGTGGGGGAGTGGTTAAGGTGGTGCTGTGTTGCACTCACCATGACTGCAGAGTTACAAGAGTGTCCTTGATTTCACGACAGTGGAGTGCAGGCACCCCACTCCCATATGGTCTAGCGGTTAGGATTCCTGGTTTTCACCCAGGCGGCCCGGGTTCAACTCCCGGTATGGGAACATGTCTTTAATATTTCCCTAAGCCAAGGTGTACCTTGTGTTATTCCTATGCTGGGATAAATGGGCATGCTTGTTGGCAGCTACCTGTTAGCTTTTGTAAATGTGACAATGTGCTAGTGAACAAAGCAATGACAAGGAGGTTCTTAGTGCAGCACAACATACCCTTTTGCAACCTCCAGTCAATACTCTCCAAGCAGGAGCAGAATACAGACGTTTCCCTCTTCCCCTTAGGATTGCCATGAAGGAAACATTAGGAAAACCAGCCAACCCCTGGCTAAGCGCATGTCACAACACAAAACAGCTAACTGGTCAGGCTAGGACTCAGCAGTCTGTTTAGACCTATAGTCCAGTGGCCACTCTTCTACTGATGAGGATGTACACATTCTGGGCAGGGAGGAAGGATAGTGTGAGCGGGGAGTCAAGGAGGCCATTTATGTGAAAAGCAAATGGCCATATTTGAACCGAGGGAGCAGGACTAAGGGTACATGTTTCACCATCTTTCAGTGCTGTGATTGCAGCCATTCCCCAACTCTCTGGGAATGGTAGTCCTGTCCATTGTTCAATGGTTGTGGCAATTTGCATGTGAATGATGATGGAAGTGAGCCAACAGCCCATTGTTAATCAGTGCAAACAAACTGATCACTATTGTTAATCAGTTTTGGGTATTATGCAAAGGTACTGTTTATGAAGTTGAAGAAACATGTTCCATTTGTGTTACACCTTTGCAAGCTTTGCTGTTTCCCCTGCTGTAACCACATGCCACTCAAGTGTGCTTCAAGTCCACCGCATTGTAAGGTGTTAGGTTGTGAGGTCTAAGCACCTGGGTTAAGGCTTTGGGCTCTTCACACGTGTGGGTTGAAATCTCATTGCTGCAATAGGATCTTACCCAGGGCAGGCAGATGCCATCCTGTCCAAAAACACTCAGTGAAGTATGAGACCATTTCTTTCCTACAACATTAAGAGCATTGCTGAATGTTCTGGGCTTCTAGTTTGTGCTGCACCTTTTCAAGTTTTACCGTCTAGCACTTGGCTAGGAGGTTGCTAGTTGTAGTGGTAGCATGACCGAGCGGTCTAAGGTGCTGGATTAAGGCTCCAGTCTCTTCGGGGGCGTGGGTTCGAATCCCACTGCTGCCACGCAGATCTCGCTGCAAAGTTCCCTTGGTGTTGGGTTTCATGTCTTGCCAATAAATGGAAAGCCCTACATGGCATGGAGATTAAATTCTGTTGCCACATGTATGCCAAGTCCAACTTGCAGGAATCTCCTCAAGAGTAAATCTTTTGATGGAGGGCTTTGAAGTCTTAACAACTTGCAGAATTTTCCACCAGTTTTCAAGTTAATTTGTTGGTTTTCGCTCATGGTGTCATCCCTGACTAGTTACTGCTTTTAACCAGAAGCTGCAGCCAGTGGGGGAGTGGTTAAGGTGGTGCTGTGTTGCACTCACCATGACTGCAGAGTTACAAGAGTGTCCTTGATTTCACGACAGTGGAGTGCAGGCACCCCACTCCCATATGGTCTAGCGGTTAGGATTCCTGGTTTTCACCCAGGCGGCCCGGGTTCAACTCCCGGTATGGGAACATGTCTTTAATGTTTCCCTAAGCCAAGGTGTACCTTGTGTTATTCCTATGCTGGGATAAATGGGCATGCTTGTTGGCAGCTACCTGTTAGCTTTTGTAAATGTGACAATGTGCTAGTGAACAAAGCAATGACAAGGAGGTTCTTAGTGCAGCACAACATACCCTTTTGCAACCTCCAGTCAATACTCTCCAAGCAGGAGCAGAATACAGACGTTTCCCTCTTCCCCTTAGGATTGCCATGAAGGAAACATTAGGAAAACCAGCCAACCCCTGGCTAAGCGCATGTCACAACACAAAACAGCTAACTGGTCAGGCTAGGACTCAGCAGTCTGTTTAGACCTATAGTCCAGTGGCCACTCTTCTACTGATGAGGATGTACACATTCTGGGCAGGGAGGAAGGATAGTGTGAGCGGGGAGTCAAGGAGGCCATTTATGTGAAAAGCAAATGGCCATATTTGAACCGAGGGAGCAGGACTAAGGGTACATGTTTCACCATCTTTCAGTGCTGTGATTGCAGCCATTCCCCAACTCTCTGGGAATGGTAGTCCAGTCCATTGTTCAATGGTTGTGGCAATTTGCATGTGAATGATGATGGAAGTGAGCCAACAGCCCATTGTTAATCAGTGCAAACAAACTGATCACTATTGTTAATCAGTTTTGGGTATTATGCAAAGGTACTGTTTATGAAGTTGAAGAAACATGTTCCATTTGTGTTACACCTTTGCAAGCTTTGCTGTTTCCCCTGCTGTAACCACATGCCACTCAAGTGTGCTTCAAGTCCACCGCATTGTAAGGTGTTAGGTTGTGAGGTCTAAGCACCTGGGTTAAGGCTTTGGGCTCTTCACATGTGTGGGTTGAAATCTCATTGCTGCAATAGGATCTTACCCAGGGCAGGCAGATGCCATCCTGTCCAAAAACACTCAGTGAAGTATGAGACCATTTCTTTCCTACAACATTAAGAGCATTGCTGAATGTTCTGGGCTTCTAGTTTGTGCTGCACCTTTTCAAGTTTTACCGTCTAGCACTTGGCTAGGAGGTTGCTAGTTGTAGTGGTAGCATGACCGAGCGGTCTAAGGTGCTGGATTAAGGCTCCAGTCTCTTCGGGGGCGTGGGTTCGAATCCCACTGCTGCCACGCAGATCTCGCTGCAAAGTTCCCTTGGTGTTGGGTTTCATGTCTTGCCAATAAATGGAAAGCCCTACATGGCATGGAGATTAAATTCTGTTGCCACATGTATGCCAAGTCCAACTTGCAGGAATCTCCTCAAGAGTAAATCTTTTGATGGAGGGCTTTGAAGTCTTAACAACTTGCAGAATTTTCCACCAGTTTTCAAGTTAATTTGTTGGTTTTCGCTCATGGTGTCATCCCTGACTAGTTACTGCTTTTAACCAGAAGCTGCAGCCAGTGGGGGAGTGGTTAAGGTGGTGCTGTGTTGCACTCACCATGACTGCAGAGTTACAAGAGTGTCCTTGATTTCACGACAGTGGAGTGCAGGCACCCCACTCCCATATGGTCTAGCGGTTAGGATTCCTGGTTTTCACCCAGGCGGCCCGGGTTCAACTCCCGGTATGGGAACATGTCTTTAATATTTCCCTAAGCCAAGGTGTACCTTGTGTTATTCCTATGCTGGGATAAATGGGCATGCTTGTTGGCAGCTACCTGTTAGCTTTTGTAAATGTGACAATGTGCTAGTGAACAAAGCAATGACAAGGAGGTTCTTAGTGCAGCACAACATACCCTTTTGCAACCTCCAGTCAATACTCTCCAAGCAGGAGCAGAATACAGACGTTTCCCTCTTCCCCTTAGGATTGCCATGAAGGAAACATTAGGAAAACCAGCCAACCCCTGGCTAAGCGCATGTCACAACACAAAACAGCTAACTGGTCAGGCTAGGACTCAGCAGTCTGTTTAGACCTATAGTCCAGTGGCCACTCTTCTACTGATGAGGATGTACACATTCTGGGCAGGGAGGAAGGATAGTGTGAGCGGGGAGTCAAGGAGGCCATTTATGTGAAAAGCAAATGGCCATATTTGAACCGAGGGAGCAGGACTAAGGGTACATGTTTCACCATCTTTCAGTGCTGTGATTGCAGCCATTCCCCAACTCTCTGGGAATGGTAGTCCTGTCCATTGTTCAATGGTTGTGGCAATTTGCATGTGAATGATGATGGAAGTGAGCCAACAGCCCATTGTTAATCAGTGCAAACAAACTGATCACTATTGTTAATCAGTTTTGGGTATTATGCAAAGGTACTGTTTATGAAGTTGAAGAAACATGTTCCATTTGTGTTACACCTTTGCAAGCTTTGCTGTTTCCCCTGCTGTAACCACATGCCACTCAAGTGTGCTTCAAGTCCACCGCATTGTAAGGTGTTAGGTTGTGAGGTCTAAGCACCTGGGTTAAGGCTTTGGGCTCTTCACATGTGTGGGTTGAAATCTCATTGCTGCAATAGGATCTTACCCAGGGCAGGCAGATGCCATCCTGTCCAAAAACACTCAGTGAAGTATGAGACCATTTCTTTCCTACAACATTAAGAGCATTGCTGAATGTTCTGGGCTTCTAGTTTGTGCTGCACCTTTTCAAGTTTTACCGTCTAGCACTTGGCTAGGAGGTTGCTAGTTGTAGTGGTAGCATGACCGAGCGGTCTAAGGTGCTGGATTAAGGCTCCAGTCTCTTCGGGGGCGTGGGTTCGAATCCCACTGCTGCCACGCAGATCTCGCTGCAAAGTTCCCTTGGTGTTGGGTTTCATGTCTTGCCAATAAATGGAAAGCCCTACATGGCATGGAGATTAAATTCTGTTGCCACATGTATGCCAAGTCCAACTTGCAGGAATCTCCTCAAGAGTAAATCTTTTGATGGAGGGCTTTGAAGTCTTAACAACTTGCAGAATTTTCCACCAGTTTTCAAGTTAATTTGTTGGTTTTCGCTCATGGTGTCATCCCTGACTAGTTACTGCTTTTAACCAGAAGCTGCAGCCAGTGGGGGAGTGGTTAAGGTGGTGCTGTGTTGCACTCACCATGACTGCAGAGTTACAAGAGTGTCCTTGATTTCACGACAGTGGAGTGCAGGCACCCCACTCCCATATGGTCTAGCGGTTAGGATTCCTGGTTTTCACCCAGGCGGCCCGGGTTCAACTCCCGGTATGGGAACATGTCTTTAATATTTCCCTAAGCCAAGGTGTACCTTGTGTTATTCCTATGCTGGGATAAATGGGCATGCTTGTTGGCAGCTACCTGTTAGCTTTTGTAAATGTGACAATGTGCTAGTGAACAAAGCAATGACAAGGAGGTTCTTAGTGCAGCACAACATACCCTTTTGCAACCTCCAGTCAATACTCTCCAAGCAGGAGCAGAATACAGACGTTTCCCTCTTCCCCTTAGGATTGCCATGAAGGAAACATTAGGAAAACCAGCCAACCCCTGGCTAAGCGCATGTCACAACACAAAACAGCTAACTGGTCAGGCTAGGACTCAGCAGTCTGTTTAGACCTATAGTCCAGTGGCCACTCTTCTACTGATGAGGATGTACACATTCTGGGCAGGGAGGAAGGATAGTGTGAGCGGGGAGTCAAGGAGGCCATTTATGTGAAAAGCAAATGGCCATATTTGAACCGAGGGAGCAGGACTAAGGGTACATGTTTCACCATCTTTCAGTGCTGTGATTGCAGCCATTCCCCAACTCTCTGGGAATGGTAGTCCTGTCCATTGTTCAATGGTTGTGGCAATTTGCATGTGAATGATGATGGAAGTGAGCCAACAGCCCATTGTTAATCAGTGCAAACAAACTGATCACTATTGTTAATCAGTTTTGGGTATTATGCAAAGGTACTGTTTATGAAGTTGAAGAAACATGTTCCATTTGTGTTACACCTTTGCAAGCTTTGCTGTTTCCCCTGCTGTAACCACATGCCACTCAAGTGTGCTTCAAGTCCACCGCATTGTAAGGTGTTAGGTTGTGAGGTCTAAGCACCTGGGTTAAGGCTTTGGGCTCTTCACATGTGTGGGTTGAAATCTCATTGCTGCAATAGGATCTTACCCAGGGCAGGCAGATGCCATCCTGTCCAAAAACACTCAGTGAAGTATGAGACCATTTCTTTCCTACAACATTAAGAGCATTGCTGAATGTTCTGGGCTTCTAGTTTGTGCTGCACCTTTTCAAGTTTTACCGTCTAGCACTTGGCTAGGAGGTTGCTAGTTGTAGTGGTAGCATGACCGAGCGGTCTAAGGTGCTGGATTAAGGCTCCAGTCTCTTCGGGGGCGTGGGTTCGAATCCCACTGCTGCCACGCAGATCTCGCTGCAAAGTTCCCTTGGTGTTGGGTTTCATGTCTTGCCAATAAATGGAAAGCCCTACATGGCATGGAGATTAAATTCTGTTGCCACATGTATGCCAAGTCCAACTTGCAGGAATCTCCTCAAGAGTAAATCTTTTGATGGAGGGCTTTGAAGTCTTAACAACTTGCAGAATTTTCCACCAGTTTTCAAGTTAATTTGTTGGTTTTCGCTCATGGTGTCATCCCTGACTAGTTACTGCTTTTAACCAGAAGCTGCAGCCAGTGGGGGAGTGGTTAAGGTGGTGCTGTGTTGCACTCACCATGACTGCAGAGTTACAAGAGTGTCCTTGATTTCACGACAGTGGAGTGCAGGCACCCCACTCCCATATGGTCTAGCGGTTAGGATTCCTGGTTTTCACCCAGGCGGCCCGGGTTCAACTCCCGGTATGGGAACATGTCTTTAATATTTCCCTAAGCCAAGGTGTACCTTGTGTTATTCCTATGCTGGGATAAATGGGCATGCTTGTTGGCAGCTACCTGTTAGCTTTTGTAAATGTGACAATGTGCTAGTGAACAAAGCAATGACAAGGAGGTTCTTAGTGCAGCACAACATACCCTTTTGCAACCTCCAGTCAATACTCTCCAAGCAGGAGCAGAATACAGACGTTTCCCTCTTCCCCTTAGGATTGCCATGAAGGAAACATTAGGAAAACCAGCCAACCCCTGGCTAAGCGCATGTCACAACACAAAACAGCTAACTGGTCAGGCTAGGACTCAGCAGTCTGTTTAGACCTATAGTCCAGTGGCCACTCTTCTACTGATGAGGATGTACACATTCTGGGCAGGGAGGAAGGATAGTGTGAGCGGGGAGTCAAGGAGGCCATTTATGTGAAAAGCAAATGGCCATATTTGAACCGAGGGAGCAGGACTAAGGGTACATGTTTCACCATCTTTCAGTGCTGTGATTGCAGCCATTCCCCAACTCTCTGGGAATGGTAGTCCTGTCCATTGTTCAATGGTTGTGGCAATTTGCATGTGAATGATGATGGAAGTGAGCCAACAGCCCATTGTTAATCAGTGCAAACAAACTGATCACTATTGTTAATCAGTTTTGGGTATTATGCAAAGGTACTGTTTATGAAGTTGAAGAAACATGTTCCATTTGTGTTACACCTTTGCAAGCTTTGCTGTTTCCCCTGCTGTAACCACATGCCACTCAAGTGTGCTTCAAGTCCACCGCATTGTAAGGTGTTAGGTTGTGAGGTCTAAGCACCTGGGTTAAGGCTTTGGGCTCTTCACACGTGTGGGTTGAAATCTCATTGCTGCAATAGGATCTTACCCAGGGCAGGCAGATGCCATCCTGTCCAAAAACACTCAGTGAAGTATGAGACCATTTCTTTCCTACAACATTAAGAGCATTGCTGAATGTTCTGGGCTTCTAGTTTGTGCTGCACCTTTTCAAGTTTTACCGTCTAGCACTTGGCTAGGAGGTTGCTAGTTGTAGTGGTAGCATGACCGAGCGGTCTAAGGTGCTGGATTAAGGCTCCAGTCTCTTCGGGGGCGTGGGTTCGAATCCCACTGCTGCCACGCAGATCTCGCTGCAAAGTTCCCTTGGTGTTGGGTTTCATGTCTTGCCAATAAATGGAAAGCCCTACATGGCATGGAGATTAAATTCTGTTGCCACACGTATGCCAAGTCCAACTTGCAGGAATCTCCTCAAGAGTAAATCTTTGGATGGAGGGCTTTGAAGTCTTAACAACTTGCAGAATTTTCCACCAGTTTTCAAGTTAATTTGTTGGTTTTCGCTCATGGTGTCATCCCTGACTAGTTACTGCTTTTAACCAGAAGCTGCAGCAAGTGGGGGAGTGGTTAAGGTGGTGCTGTGTTGCACTCACCATGACTGCAGAGTTACAAGAGTGTCCTTGATTTCACGACAGTGGAGTGCAGGCACCCCACTCCCATATGGTCTAGCGGTTAGGATTCCTGGTTTTCACCCAGGCGGCCCGGGTTCAACTCCCGGTATGGGAACATGTCTTTAATGTTTCCCTAAGCCAAGGTGTACCTTGTGTTATTCCTATGCTGGGATAAATGGGCATGCTTGTTGGCAGCTACCTGTTAGCTTTTGTAAATGTGACAATGTGCTAGTGAACAAAGCAATGACAAGGAGGTTCTTAGTGCAGCACAACATACCCTTTTGCAACCTCCAGTCAATACTCTCCAAGCAGGAGCAGAATACAGACGTTTCCCTCTTCCCCTTAGGATTGCCATGAAGGAAACATTAGGAAAACCAGCCAACCCCTGGCTAAGCGCATGTCACAACACAAAACAGCTAACTGGTCAGGCTAGGACTCAGCAGTCTGTTTAGACCTATAGTCCAGTGGCCACTCTTCTACTGATGAGGATGTACACATTCTGGGCAGGGAGGAAGGATAGTGTGAGCGGGGAGTCAAGGAGGCCATTTATGTGAAAAGCAAATGGCCATATTTGAACCGAGGGAGCAGGACTAAGGGTACATGTTTCACCATCTTTCAGTGCTGTGATTGCAGCCATTCCCCAACTCTCTGGGAATGGTAGTCCTGTCCATTGTTCAATGGTTGTGGCAATTTGCATGTGAATGATGATGGAAGTGAGCCAACAGCCCATTGTTAATCAGTGCAAACAAACTGATCACTATTGTTAATCAGTTTTGGGTATTATGCAAAGGTACTGTTTATGAAGTTGAAGAAACATGTTCCATTTGTGTTACACCTTTGCAAGCTTTGCTGTTTCCCCTGCTGTAACCACATGCCACTCAAGTGTGCTTCAAGTCCACCGCATTGTAAGGTGTTAGGTTGTGAGGTCTAAGCACCTGGGTTAAGGCTTTGGGCTCTTCACACGTGTGGGTTGAAATCTCATTGCTGCAATAGGATCTTACCCAGGGCAGGCAGATGCCATCCTGTCCAAAAACACTCAGTGAAGTATGAGACCATTTCTTTCCTACAACATTAAGAGCATTGCTGAATGTTCTGGGCTTCTAGTTTGTGCTGCACCTTTTCAAGTTTTACCGTCTAGCACTTGGCTAGGAGGTTGCTAGTTGTAGTGGTAGCATGACCGAGCGGTCTAAGGTGCTGGATTAAGGCTCCAGTCTCTTCGGGGGCGTGGGTTCGAATCCCACTGCTGCCACGCAGATCTCGCTGCAAAGTTCCCTTGGTGTTGGGTTTCATGTCTTGCCAATAAATGGAAAGCCCTACATGGCATGGAGATTAAATTCTGTTGCCACATGTATGCCAAGTCCAACTTGCAGGAATCTCCTCAAGAGTAAATCTTTTGATGGAGGGCTTTGAAGTCTTAACAACTTGCAGAATTTTCCACCAGTTTTCAAGTTAATTTGTTGGTTTTCGCTCATGGTGTCATCCCTGACTAGTTACTGCTTTTAACCAGAAGCTGCAGCCAGTGGGGGAGTGGTTAAGGTGGTGCTGTGTTGCACTCACCATGACTGCAGAGTTACAAGAGTGTCCTTGATTTCACGACAGTGGAGTGCAGGCACCCCACTCCCATATGGTCTAGCGGTTAGGATTCCTGGTTTTCACCCAGGCGGCCCGGGTTCAACTCCCGGTATGGGAACATGTCTTTAATATTTCCCTAAGCCAAGGTGTACCTTGTGTTATTCCTATGCTGGGATAAATGGGCATGCTTGTTGGCAGCTACCTGTTAGCTTTTGTAAATGTGACAATGTGCTAGTGAACAAAGCAATGACAAGGAGGTTCTTAGTGCAGCACAACATACCCTTTTGCAACCTCCAGTCAATACTCTCCAAGCAGGAGCAGAATACAGACGTTTCCCTCTTCCCCTTAGGATTGCCATGAAGGAAACATTAGGAAAACCAGCCAACCCCTGGCTAAGCGCATGTCACAACACAAAACAGCTAACTGGTCAGGCTAGGACTCAGCAGTCTGTTTAGACCTATAGTCCAGTGGCCACTCTTCTACTGATGAGGATGTACACATTCTGGGCAGGGAGGAAGGATAGTGTGAGCGGGGAGTCAAGGAGGCCATTTATGTGAAAAGCAAATGGCCATATTTGAACCGAGGGAGCAGGACTAAGGGTACATGTTTCACCATCTTTCAGTGCTGTGATTGCAGCCATTCCCCAACTCTCTGGGAATGGTAGTCCTGTCCATTGTTCAATGGTTGTGGCAATTTGCATGTGAATGATGATGGAAGTGAGCCAACAGCCCATTGTTAATCAGTGCAAACAAACTGATCACTATTGTTAATCAGTTTTGGGTATTATGCAAAGGTACTGTTTATGAAGTTGAAGAAACATGTTCCATTTGTGTTACACCTTTGCAAGCTTTGCTGTTTCCCCTGCTGTAACCACATGCCACTCAAGTGTGCTTCAAGTCCACCGCATTGTAAGGTGTTAGGTTGTGAGGTCTAAGCACCTGGGTTAAGGCTTTGGGCTCTTCACACGTGTGGGTTGAAATCTCATTGCTGCAATAGGATCTTACCCAGGGCAGGCAGATGCCATCCTGTCCAAAAACACTCAGTGAAGTATGAGACCATTTCTTTCCTACAACATTAAGAGCATTGCTGAATGTTCTGGGCTTCTAGTTTGTGCTGCACCTTTTCAAGTTTTACCGTCTAGCACTTGGCTAGGAGGTTGCTAGTTGTAGTGGTAGCATGACCGAGCGGTCTAAGGTGCTGGATTAAGGCTCCAGTCTCTTCGGGGGCGTGGGTTCGAATCCCACTGCTGCCACGCAGATCTCGCTGCAAAGTTCCCTTGGTGTTGGGTTTCATGTCTTGCCAATAAATGGAAAGCCCTACATGGCATGGAGATTAAATTCTGTTGGCACATGTATGCCAAGTCCAACTTGCAGGAATCTCCTCAAGAGTAAATCTTTGGATGGAGGGCTTTGAAGTCTTAACAACTTGCAGAATTTTCCACCAGTTTTCAAGTTAATTTGTTGGTTTTCGCTCATGGTGTCATCCCTGACTAGTTACTGCTTTTAACCAGAAGCTGCAGCCAGTGGGGGAGTGGTTAAGGTGGTGCTGTGTTGCACTCACCATGACTGCAGAGTTACAAGAGTGTCCTTGATTTCACGACAGTGGAGTGCAGGCACCCCACTCCCATATGGTCTAGCGGTTAGGATTCCTGGTTTTCACCCAGGCGGCCCGGGTTCAACTCCCGGTATGGGAACATGTCTTTAATATTTCCCTAAGCCAAGGTGTACCTTGTGTTATTCCTATGCTGGGATAAATGGGCATGCTTGTTGGCAGCTACCTGTTAGCTTTTGTAAATGTGACAATGTGCTAGTGAACAAAGCAATGACAAGGAGGTTCTTAGTGCAGCACTGCATACCCTTTTGCAACCTCCAGTCAATACTCTCCAAGCAGGAGCAGAATACAGACGTTTCCCTCTTCCCCTTAGGATTGCCATGAAGGAAACATTAGGAAAACCAGCCAACCCCTGGCTAAGCTCAAACTTATTAACATTGTCAATTAGTTTTGTTTCAAGTAGTTTCAGTTTTTTTTCTAGTTTTTTTTTTTTGCAGATATACTAATGTAAGATTTCTTAAGATGTGACTTTGATGTGTAATAAAACAATTCACCCACTAAAAATGCAACATAGAGATGCAAAGAATCACCTTTCTGGCTCTTCCTTTCTCTAATCAAATTAACAGTTGAAATCCAGTCTGGAGAAAGACTTCACAATGCTTGACTATTTATCTCATTTTGTTTCTGTTTCTTTTTTCTAAACAACACAGAAAACCACACCCACACACATACAGACCAATTTGTACACTTCTACATCACTGCAGCAAAGTGAAAAGCGTTATATTCACAGCACATATTCTCTGAAATCACTATAATAGACGTGGAGAGTTTAAAGTTAGCACAAGATGGTAAAATTAACCTGAAGCATCCATTAAACTCTCATTTAGTTATCAAGATTCTCTTTTTTCTCATAGGTGCAATGTATGATTTCCCTTTAGGCTCTTCTTGCATGTCCGTGATTAGAGGGACATGTTTTGTTGGAAAAAAACAGTCCTGCATCTTCATCCAATAAAACATCAGAAATATTTGTACTTGAAGCAACGCCTGGACCTGTTTCAAAAAGAAAACCAAAGGAGACCTAAAGGAAACCAATCAAACATAAACTTCATTAAAAAAAAGAAAAAATGATTATTTTAAACATTTTTTTAAACAAAATTTTTTCGAGTCAACATCCGCTCTCCCTGCTCCACATGTGTTCTCAGAATGCCTTTCAGGGGCTATTTGCAAAGTTTTTCCAAACTGCCTTTGTGTACTTGTACGTTCAGAGCTTTTATTTGTATGTGTGCATCATGAGCTCAGTTTTGGCGTAAAGAAACCATCTTTGGTCTCCAGTGCAGCTCATGTTTTTCAGCTGTCCTGGCTTCATATGTGCGCCTGTGTGTTGCTCCATGCCCTCTATCCGCCCTCTGTAGTCATTAGTGCCCTGTGTGAAACAGGCACGCTGCCCCGTCGCACTCTCACACAGCTTATTTACTTTGCCTCACAAAGCTGTAGACAGTTCAGACTGTACTAGATCTGATTGCAGTGCAAACACTTCATTTAAATATCTTCTAAAGTTGAAGCTGTTTTTCAGCTTTCAGCATTTCACCCACTCACCTTTAATGGAGATGTAATAAAATGTGTTATTCTTTTAAATGTTGTAAGTTAGCCAGACACTAATTTCAACTCCAAGGAAAGAAGGAAAGAAAGAATAGCTATGCTACAAAACTGCACACAAACACAGCAACATGAACATTATGAGATTGTGATAAATGCACATTTATTACTAACTTTCTCAAATTAAATGCATTTTGCAGTGCAGTTCTGCTTCCAGTACTTATATTTTTTGCATGAATTCAATCCTCTCACACGCGTTGCTGCTTCTTTTTTGTTTACTGAAACCTCTATAAACACATGACTCGTCCACAATAGATTGTTGCTTTATGTCTTATCTTCTAACTAGAGCTGCATTAAACTTTTGGCATGTGGTGAAAATTAGTTTATTTAGAAATGCACAAGATGTGACGAGTTATAAAGACAAAGAATTTCAGTTGTCAGTTGTTAATAGAGATGTTCTCTATAACATGGGGCCATGAGATTATATAACAGTTGGGTGTGTCTTTCAGCACTGAGATTTATTTTTGAGGCCTCATGAGGGTCTGTTCTGGTCTGCGAGGCAAAATGGGGAACTAACCTTATTTCAACCACACAGCATGGAGAGTCAGTGCAGAAACAAAGAACACGCCTGCGTTTCCTTTACTTCCTCTTAATACTTCATGGTCCCTTCTCTCAGCTTTGGGTAACAGTAGCAGTCATTGCCATCTTATTGACGTTCTGCACGTCCAGCACAAACGCTTTGGATTGTAGTGCTACATTCCCATACCAGGACTCGAATGCGGACTGCTTGGGTGAAAACCAGGAAGCTAACAAGTAAACTTGTAGATAAATAATCACAATCTCTAATTCTAAACTCCAGCTGTCATGAAATTAACGATGGTTTTGTCTGCTGCCTCTGTGTTAGTGATATTAAACATGTTCAAATAACACACTTTAACTTACAAACTTTTTTAGGTTTGTTCGTGTCTTTGGAAAGGATTAGGGTTAGAAAAAAGAGCAGTTTTATTAGAAGTGTATTAGAGTGAATGTGAGATCGACAGTTGCTTTTTACTTTTTTTACAGAAAGTGGATTCTGTTTATCTGGACATTGCGTTTTCATCTTTTGGTTAAACAAACCTTGTCTGATTCTTTGTGTGTGAGGGGGTTTGGGGCTTTTTTGCATTCCTGGATGTTTAAGTAGTGAGAAAAGTGTTGTTACTGTAATATTCATAGAAACAAGAGCCAAAACAATAAAAACAATAGCCAAGTCCACCCAATCATTGTACAGTGTTACATTCTAACTCTTACTGCAAAAAGGATCACAGCTATAGTCCCACACAAACACTTTATTGAATGTTTCTCTGCCTGCCTAAGCACGTATCCTAGCATTCACACGCATGTGACTCGGTGTGCTCGCCAAAGGATGCTTGAACATGAGGATGAGAGGAACCAGGGGATAGAGCCACTAAGCTTCTGAATGGTAGACAGCCTGCGCTACCATCAGCAGCCTGAATGCATCTTAACTGTTTAAAGAAAATGATGTAATGAGCTTATAAGCGGTTATTAGAAGAAAAACACAATGTCTTACAGATCCTTTGTTTACAGGCTTTTTGTCAGATTGAGGTCTGACAAACAGAGATCAACACTGACGACCATAAAGTCGGTTTTTCTGCAGCTGTTTCCAACTTTTAAAAATTGACAGTTTAGATTTTTGTGAAGGAGTCACTCATGATTCATTGAGTGAATCCACTGTCTGGCCAATTGGCCGCATGCAGTCAGTTGATGTCACGTTTTCAGATTGCTTCAGATTTCTTGGATTCCCAGCTGAACCAGGTGCCAAAAAAGTACCTGGTATCAGATACTACAATCTAATGGTAATGGTAACCTAATTATAATAATAGCTGCTGTTAGAACTCATGAAGTAAGACAAACGAGCGACCGCAGGATAAAACAGGAAAGCGTAATTGAATACGTGCCTGTTTTTTCAATGAGGATGTGTCGCTTGTGCGCGTGGGTGCATTTGTTTTTGTGTAACATCTGTTGCTTTCTGTGTTTATTTGTGTGTGCGTGTTTATTTTTGCTTCACTGTGAGTGTGTTTGTGTGTGATTGTGTATGGGGGGGCAGGCTGACGCAGCAGAACCAACTGCAGCTTGGCGTGCAATAGAGGCGGGGTACACACACTCGTGTACACACACTTTATACACATGAGCACAACTTTGTATATACTACAGCTGCACAAACTGCTCACAAATCTGACGCTTGGATATTAAAGTGACATTTCAAATGACACGTTGAGCATGTGCAGATATGTGGAAGGATAAACATGCGCTCGTGGACACACACACGAACACACCATGGGATTGGTTTATCATGTGAACTGTCACTGTTGCTGGTTTTATTGCTGGAAAGAGACCACGTGAAAGAGAGCGAGGGAGCGAGGAGAGGGGCAGCGAGGGAGAGAGGTAAGTGTAATCAAAGGGGTGAGGACAGAGAGATAAGAGGGAGAGAGAAGGGAAAAGGAGTGAAGTGAGAGGACGGACAAGTGGACATAGATAGATAGATAGATAGATAGATAGATAGATAGATAGATAGATAGATAGACAGACAGACAGACAGATAGATAGATAGATAGATAGATGCGTTGGAAAAGGAGGCGATCACCAGCACAGGCGAGGACGGGGGACAATGAAGATGAGGAGAAGGCGATCACATCCTTCAGAGTGCATTTCTTTAAAGGTGGAGCTATTTTCTTATTGTTTTATTGTCTCGTCATATCAAGTGTGTCGCCAAGTGACCAGTCAGCACATAAGTACTGGATGTTGTTGTAGGGCTGATGTGTGTGTGTGTGTGTGTTCATGTGTGGGAAACCTACAGAGTTGGATTGTGAAACGAGCTGTGTTTGTGGAACGATGAGGATGTGATGAAGAGGAAGGTGTAGAGAAGATACTTTCTGGCTCACACCTTTGGGAGCAGCCCTGCAGTGTGCATCAGGGCAATCTCCTGATTGACAATTTACTGTCTTTTGCCTCTGGTGGACACTTCTCACTGCTGCCATTGGGGTTTCTTTTTCACCACTTTCTGTTTTATTTTGAAATCTTTGTCGAGTTTTTGTTCCGTTCACTTTCTGTTTGTGACACACCTGCGTTCAGCATGTATACTTCGAGTTTTCTGACTCTTGATCAATTGTCAAATTGTCAGATGGTCCTGTTTGTTTACTCAAGCTTTCCATGATCTCATCCTTACAGTGTTCCTTGTGTTTCACTTTTGCTTTCTTGACTGAACCTTACATGCATTCTTCGCCATGCTGCCCTATCATTTGTTAATAATACACCTGGATCTTCTTCTTTTTTTGTTCTCTGCTTCCATGTATGTCCTGCATTTGAGTCCTCTTTGTCTCATGACTGTTAACATACATAAAGCATGTATGTATGTTTCACCACAGCTAGCTACAACAGTGAACTGACATTTACTTGAATTCAAAAATTTCACTTAATTCATCTTAATTAAGCCTACAAATAAAACCAGGCAGGGTAATAGGAATGCCCTCTGTTGGTCTCTTCGTGATAAAGTCACATGAAGGGAAACTGCTACCTGCTGCCTACAATACAGCGTATTTGCATTATACTCTAATTTTCCTCCAATCTTTCATAAAAGTTTGGTCAGGCTGTTTTTTATATGCAATGTATATGTTTGTTTTTCTCCTACATTATTAGTTTACTAATAGGTTTACTGTTGTTAACTTAGAGTAGTTAAAGTGACACTTGACTTTTTTTGACAGGGTGAAAACATCTATACGTATGTGTAAAAAATACTATGACAAAGGCCTAGTTTTATACATTTCACTGTGTTGTACAATATCAAAATGACCACAGTTACTGTTACTGTCTACACATTCTGCCCCTGGTTAATGAAACCAAAGGATCATTTCCTGTGTCTTATTGATTCTTACTGTTAGCAGAGTGTCTGCACAGTTTTTGCTTTTGTTAGGTTTTGTTTCCTGAAAACAGCTCTCTGCTACTGGAACAATAGAGCTGCTAGGTTTTCCTGTAACTACTAATTAGGTGCAGTACACACACACACACACACACACACACACACACACACACACACACACACACACACATACCTGATCATCAGTGCAATTAACAAACTAATTAAAATCTAGACCTTTCTTCACTAAAATGTTAACACACATTTCTTGAGTGGTGTGTATCATGACTCTTACTGTTTGTCAGATATTTTAATAAAAAATTCTTCAAAAGGCACCAACAGCTCAAGCACAGTGGAGAAGTCTCGTTCAGGGACTTGAGGAATGGAGGTAAAGACTAGCAGACAGCAGCTTCCTGCAGCTGCTTTGATTGACAGCTCACCTGCCAAATAAAGCAGCCACTCCCCTAATGGTTACGCTTACCTGGAGTTATAAAGTAGAACAACCGCTCTACAGTTGTTACAAAGGGGGAAACTTTCCAAGCAGACCAACACAGTTTTTTTTAATAGCAGGCAGCAAATGTGCTGTGAAATCGCTGTAGCCTCTAGCGGCCACTAGAGGAGCTGTAGTGGCTTTTAGATTGGTTTCATTTTGTATCCCTGGAGTTTGCCTTTATAGTCCAAACATGGCAAAAAGCATTAGTAGTCTTTTGTTTATAATTTGCAAGGAAAAATACTTCATTTGCATTTCCATGTCTTTATGTCGTAGCTGTACACGCTGCCACGTGGGGCGGTGTGAAAAACATGTGAAACCAGCACTCACAGAGCGCAGCTCCCCTCTAAGGCAAAGGGCTAGACTAAAACTGGTGTTTTATGATGTTTTTATTACAATATCGTGACTTTAGCCTGCTAGGGCGACAATGTGATGTTGTAGGGCAACATATTAGAAAATAGTGTGACGTACAACTCTCGCCATGCTCTTTCATGTAATATATTACTGGATATTTCTGTTTCTTCAAATTATTTTGAGGATCGACTTGAAGGTCAAGTTCAAGTGCTTAGCCATCCTATATATTCATGTCCCCCAATTGCTAGTATATTGCTGTGGATTTTGAAGATGATCCATCGAAAATTGTGGGTAATATAAAGCTTTTATTGATTTTCACATTTGGTGCAACCTTGATTAGATTTTCACCAAAATTAAATCAGCTCAAGCTGTTATTGGTATCTACCATCACACAGAATTGAACATGATATCATGAAAACTTTGGACACTAGACAAACAGACAGACAAACAAAGGGAATGGATTACATACTCCCCTCTCTCTTTGGGGGGAGAACAATTGGAAATACATATGCTCTCATTCATGTTTGGACTAGTGCTGGTGTCTTTGCTTTGCCCCTTCCTTTTGCCCCTCCATTGTTCTTAAAACACTTTTTGTGGTGTAGGGAACCAAGTAAATGTGCTTCTGTTTCTTCCCTTGGTTTTTTGCACTTTGCCCTCTTTGTGATGAACTCTGCTGGTTCTTCCATTTACAGTTCGAGATAAACTTTCAGCCAATCACAGATTGCCCCGAGGTGAGATTTTGTTGATTTGCTGCAACGTGCCACAGGCGTGGTTAAACGAGCTGACTAACGTGAGCTATGCAGACAGGCAGGAAATTGGCATCTATTAATGTTACTAATTAAAGTCTCTCTAGAACTCTTACAGTTTCTTAAAAAACTGGATGATAAATGGTGGCAATCAAAAAAATCTCCACTAGAGACCAAAGCACCTGAGATTTAAGTGTTCATGCTTTAGCTGTTGTTTAGCTGTTTACACCTTGCATCTAGAACTCCTTTAACGACGATGACCTGCGATGTATAATTGCATCCTGGATCGCTAAGTGCTAATTCAGCACTTTATTGTTTTGTGCCACAGAGCATTGGAAATAATATAACTCCTACATGTTGGATCTTTACTCATAGAAAAGTTGTTGCTGCACATTTAAATATTTACACACTCTCAAACCCGGAGCTGCTCGTTTGTTATGTAATGTCTGGCTAAATAATTCATGTTCGTTTTGTGTGTTCACTACCAGATGATACGGAAATTATTCGCAGACATGTTCGAGCTCACTCTGGTTTCTTCCTGATGAAGCTTTTCATGTCAAATATGCCAGGCCGTGCCAGAGACAGCCAGATATGTGGATAAGTAGGAAGAGGAGGAGGAAGTTAGTGATAATGATTTGTGTGTCAGATAAACACTGACGGAGATATGAAGACGCTGGTTTGATGCGCCCCTGCGAGTAGTTTCAGGAAATAAATGCATGTTGATCAGGCGAGGCAGATCATTTGATTTCTGCAGAACTGGAGGCTGACATTAAGAAACTTTGTGAAACAATAAAATTCTTAAGTCAATGATGAATCGATAAAATGTTACAAAACTGGTTACGCTGTACACTTGGCACGCAGAGGCCAAGGAGGAACTCGTGTTCTGGAAATCTGTGTGGATGCATTACACAAAACACAAACTCACAGAAACTCACAAATGCTGATCTGAGTCATTTTGCTATCAAATGTCTGCTGTTTCCTATTTAAAATCATGCTGTGAGTCTGCTGTGTGTGTGAGCGCTTTGTTGTTGTTGTGGTTGGTAAATGTATTCAGACATACATTATGCAAGTGTGTTTCACTTCTATAACTTCATCATGTTTTCGTCACTGGAAGAAATGCACTCATATTAACATATCGAGTTTCTGAAATAGACAGCAGTTGTTTTTCCTTTTAAGGTGAATTTTATGTTTAACATAAATGCTGTGTATGTTGAACATATTTTCCTTTCTGCTAAAGATGTATTGGTTAGTGATGCTAGAACTCTTAAATTGAAAAAGACAGCCGTAACTACATATTTGGGCTCGTGTCTAACACTGGAAGAGGATTATTCCCATACCAGGAGTTGAACCCGGGCCACCTGGGTAAAAACCAGGAAACCTAGCCGCTAGACCATATGGGAATCAATTGGGATTTTATACTTTCTGCAGCTGCACCTCCTCTAGGGTCTGCCTGGGTCCCTGTTATATAAGTTGGATCATCAGGCAATGAGCATAAGGGTCCACACAGACTAGTCCGCTGGAGCAAATACACCTGCATCCAGGCAGATCCAAGTAAAGTATTACAGGAATGACGACTCAGCGTCAGGTCTCCAGCTATCCTTGTGCATGTCCACAAGTTAGAGGACATACACAGGGTTGTTCCCAGGACTTTTGAAATTGGGGGTCCAGCAACTAGTCAGTGGTTGTATAGTAATACAAACTAGCAATATAACTTGAAAACTAGTGCAAAATTCAGTGAGTAGCTTAGCCTCTGAGATGAAGGCCTAGAGACCAGTTGGCAAACTTAGTCGCTAGGGAAAAATGTATATTTTCCGACCTGCTTGCAAGTGATGGGTCCACTGAAGCATGTGTACAGTATATGCACAGGTGGTAGGGACTTGGAATAAGGAGAGCAGAACTGCATGAAGATATTTTTCTCTTTTTCATTTAATTTGTTTATTACTACTGAGGCTTTAAAAAAAGCATTAGTTAGTTGCCGGTTATGTTTTTACCCCCGCTTGAGGAAGAACATTTTGTTATCTGACTATAAGAGTTGTGTCACATGTACAAACAACAAACTAGCGTTTGTTCATGCCAAGCAGCTTCAGGCTGAAGGCCGGTCTGCTGTTTGACCCAGCTCACATGACAGGGCTCAAAGTGCCACTGGGATTATAATGTACCTTGAAATGTTTGTTGTCCCGAAGGAAATTTCCCAGTGGATTTCAAAGAAGGAATAAAAAGAAAGAAGATGAGCCTAACTCATCAGCTCTCCATCTGTCTCTCTGTTGGATCTTTTGTGTGTGTGACTGGAGCAGCTCCCAAAGAGCTGTCTGACATTTCAGTGTGCCTGACACTTTTAAATGAGTTCATTTGTCTGTGTCTCCTAAAAGTCCTGTTGTTAGAGAGCCTGAATGAAGGAGGAAACATCTCGTTCTCACAGGACTTTAAGCAATTGTGCTTTTGTGAAGCTCAGCTTGACCCCAAGCTGTTGCCAAATGCAGTGATTTTTATTAGGTTAAAGTTAATTTACTGTTGTGTTGGAACAGATATTTCATCCAAATAAGTTACCAAGATATCACTAATGTCCTGGTTTCATGAAATAAAAATGCAAACTGCATGGTTTTGTTTTTTTTAGACTAAGCTTGTTTTTTTTTTTTTTTTTTTTTTTAAATTGGAACTTAGTAGCACATTACTGTCTACATTACGGACCTTTTTCCTTTGGATGTTTTTGCTTCCACATGTCCATTGAAGTTCTTAGCAAAGTTACAAAGGCAAGGCTGGGATGGTTTGGTCATGTGCAGAGGATGGATAGTGGATATACTGGGAAAAGGAAGATGCAGCTGCCAGGTAGAAGAAGAGGAAGAGGATGGGTCATGTGATATACATGCTCGTTGCAGAGACCTTAGACCCACTTTTGGAGTCCTCAGAATTAACAGATCACTGCCATGTCATTTTTTGGGGGGAGCCAGAAATGACTGTTAATGTTAGGAAGCTGTATCCACAAACTGTGCAGGTCCAATAGACAGGCACACTGAAAAATGCCTCTGTCTTCGTTCTCAATCATCCAGTTGTTAAGTGCTTGAGCAACTGGACTTCTTCTTTTTAGGTTCTGGGAGATGTTTTATTCACATCTATGAGTTCTGAAAGCTTAATGAGTCTGTGAATTAAACGTGAATCAAGCCAGGTAGTGCAGTCAGGTGTGCTTTAGCTTATGGTGACATTAAAGCTATTTTCCCAGAAGTCAAACCCAGGACACCTGAGTGAAAACCAGGAGTCCTAACTGCTTGACTCCCACATGGGAGTGTGTGCAAGGCTACCTCCACTCTTATGAAATTAAGGATATTCCCATAGTGCAGTCTTGAAGCCCCCTTGAAACTGGTTGCGAAGAGGGTGCTCCATCAAAGAAACTTGGGAGTGCTAAGACAGCTGCCACAAATTTGCATTGAAGACATTCCTCCATTGCACATGAATAGCTTCCACTGGTACCTTTGTTGATCCATAAGTATGTGTAATACTAAAACCTTTTTGAGTTGAATTTGAACTTGCCCAGGGCATACCCTGCCTCACACCCTATGGCAGCTGGTATTGGCTCCAGCCCCCACCCCTTTCTGGGACTACACAGACACACATACAAACACACACTGAGCCTGGGGGGTCTGAAGCTGGAGGCAGTGGACTAGAAAGAAACAGGCCTGACATTTAGACTCCTGGCAGAGTATTGTGGTATCAAAGAGTCACATTTTACTCCTCTAATAGGGCCAAACAGAAATATGAGCTGGGAGGGGAGTAGGTTTGTGACGGTTGATTATTTGCGGCTAAGTATACCAGACTTATTAACTTCACATGTAAGTCTACAGCAGTGGGGGTGCTGGTAGAGCAGTGGCTGCATCGCGTGGGACACTTTTACATAACCACCAATTAGCCCGGATTTAGACATAATTTATAAACTTCGCTGGTTCTGATGCGAACATAAAAGTATATTGAGCCACGAAATTATGAAACCTACTCAACATATGGGAAGAAAGAGGGGGATAGTGGGATCAAATGGAAATAACAGAGACATGGAAGGAAACTAGTTACATGAGTAACTCTGAGTAAGTACAGGAGTGGTTTGACAAAGTAAAGCAGTTATAATGTCGTGTTCCAAGGGTTGGGATAACATCCGGCTTGGAAATGAAACATTTCTGGATCATTTACAATCTGAAATAGGAAGAGTAGAAAGATAAAGACAAAGACAATTAGCTAAACTGTCCCATATATTCACCACACAGTCATTAAGTCATATTCTATTAAGCTTTTGTCTGTACCCTGCCTGGGGGAGAGAAGGGAGATGGGTGTCTTTTGATCTCAGATTCTGATCGCAAGAAATCAGTCTGTGGAAGATAAGTTTTTTTTTTTTTTTATTTAATTAAAACCAAAGTCTTCTTGTAACTTTATACCAAGTGCTTAAATCTGACAGAAGTCTGAATGTGGGCTCTAGTGTGGACTGTAGGCCCAAACCTCCTCCTGCCGCCTCTGATGCAGTTCATAAATGTGACATTTCATTGATTCAAATCATGTTGCCTCTAAAAGTAATGCCAATCTCAGCCTCTAAAGCTTCTTATTAGCACGTTTTGTTTTCTTAGTATATGTTTTTTTAACTGTCATTTTACACTGAGTGTAAAGCTTCAGAAAAGATTCCATCAGGCTGACTAAGGTTTCACTGTGGTCATGAAGCCTGGTATCAGGACTTACCAAGTGTTTTTTTTACAAGTGTTTTTCTTACTCAGTGTTTTTCTCATTTTTGCTATGTAACTTTCCACTGTCCACTTTCTGCTGTAACAAAACAAATTTCCCACTTGTGGGACTAGTAAAGGTTATCTTATCTTAACCCCTTCTCATAGGTGTTAATGTGTTTACAGTAGCCTAACCACAGCTCTGAAGATGTAAAGGTAGCAGATTATCATTTGTCAACAAGCTTCAGTAATGCCAAGTGTGGCTGGGATTGAGCTTTCCTTCCAAATATTTTGCAAAGCTGTTTTTCTTGAGTAACGTGTCAGGAGTATATTATCTATTCAAATATCGACTAGCTAGGTAACATACTGCTAACTTCTAACTTTCTTTCATAAATGCCTGGATGTTAAATTCTGTTGAATATATTGGATATTACACAACCACTGGTTGTTAGGGAACCATTTTCATTGCCTTAATAGTTGGCTAGTGGTTCCTGGAGGTTGCTGCCTGTCGCTTGTCAAAAGAACGCACCACGCTAGTAACCTGTTAGTGATTGCTTTGGTTGCTAGCAAGTTCCAATGGTTGCCTGTAGTTTTTCACATCTGTCTACAAATACTCGCTGACTAGTCAAATGGTAGTAAAACTTGAAGTGCCACACAAACTGGAAATGGAGAAGGCCAAAGTGAAGTCAACATGTTTTAAAAGTCCATAATTTATATTTAAGTACAACTCCACAAATATTTTAGCAACCAAAGCAATCACAAGGACGTTTTTGCCAACCAGTTCTGAAATAACTGGTTGGCAAACCAGTGGTTATAAGGTGGTTGCTTGGTGATCACTACACCTGTGTGATTGGGACTCCATCAATGACTTTCCATTCAAGTGCCTTCAACAGTTTCTGGAGGTTGAAACCAGTTAGGGCTGGGCCATATTATACCGTTCACCGTAATACAGGTACAATGTTAGGCAACGATAAGAAAATGAAATATCGCGATAGAATATGGGTAAAACGCGCATGCGCACATGGCCGAAAAAGCATGGCGGTAATGGAGAATGAGAAGGGAGAAAGCGGATCGTTGAGTGAAACGGATGAACCAGAATTGGTTTGTAAAAATGGTGCCACTTCAGTGATGTGGAACTGGTTTGGTGTTTGTGCGTCAGATGCCCACCAAAGCACATTTTTTTTGTAGAACATGCAAGCGGGCCGTGGTTATTGCTGTATTTGTCGGACTAAGGTGCTCGTAAATCTGGGAGTAATCTGGGTCCTAAACTCCGTCCGCTTCAGGTCCCAAAGTCAAACGAACACTGCAGCATCACTGAGAGTTAAAAACTGTCTAAATTCTTTCATCTTTAATAAAACGATCAGCATTGCTGCTTTACCAGGTGTAACTATGAAATTTAATATCCAGGCATCCATGAAAACAGAATTTATTACATTTAACGGAGTTAGAAGTTAGCAGGAAGTTAGCAGAAGTTAGCTCGCTAGTTTCGCTAGTTACCTAAACATGATATACCATGTTCTGACTGAGAGATTTCTGAAAAAATTCAAACGTACAGCTCTGCTATCACTACCAACATAAATGAAGACAGGAAACTAAACAGCAGCGACGTTTGTAAGGTTACTGAAGTTGGGCTAGGTGGTATATAATGATGTGCTACGTGATCGCTAGCGACACAGCTATGTTAGCATAACATAAACAGTGAAGCTAGAGGATGAACGCTAACACTTTTCCACTCGACAAAAGTTAATGTGAAGGTTCCTGATGGTTAGAGACAAATGCAATCGCATTCCAGGATGCTGTAAACGGACCAAACTTCAGTCAGGAGAACAGCTGAGATAATCCATCCACAATAGAAGGTTAGTCATTAATATACTGCAACAACATGGGAATAGAGCAGCTGTGATAGAATACAGCATTAATGAATCAATGGTACAGAAGTGGAGGAAGCAAGAAGAATGAGTTGAATAGTTTGATTTATCTGACTGCTTTGTTTCACCTAATGTGTCTTATAATCCCGTGCACCTTATGGTCCGAAAAATACGTATTTGACTTTTATTTGGCACACTGTGGTTTAATGTTGCAAAACACCTCTTTATAACTTCAGTAGATATTATACATGGTTATGCTCAGTATATGTCAGCCCATTTATACTGGAAATGCCTTTTTCTTAAACTTTCTGCAAGGAATTTGCACTGTTAAATTTTTATATAGCTTTAATGCACATAAAAAACAGCTGCTTGTTTAAGTGAAAATAAATGGATGGGGGGGGGTTTTGCGCTAGTAAAGTTTGTTATCGCAAATTTTCAAATATATATCGTGAGAAATATTTTTGGCCATATCGCCCTGCTCTAAAACCAGTGGTCGGGGAACACTTACTTCTCTCTCGTGACCATCTCTTCCAACTGTTGCATGTTGCTGGCAGTAAATTGTCAGAAACATCCATCTGCTGTACCAAAAGCTGAATTGTCACCTAAAATCCACCAACCGATTTGAAAAGCTTAAAGACACGTTCCCATACCGGGAGTCGAACCAGGGCCGCCTGGGTGAAAACCAGGAATCCTAACTGCTAGACCATATGGGAACATGACAAAACAGAAAATAAATAAATCCATAAACCTGAAAAATAATCCAGGGCCTTTTTACGTAGGTCTCGAATGCTGTTGATAAACTCCACTGGGGGTCCAAAAAGTGAGTTAGGAGTGGGATCACAAATAAAACCTAACAAAATATTTTGTTTAAAAATTTTGTGAGTTGAATAAGTGATTTTAGTGAGTCCAAACAATCCTATTTTTGATGGTTTGCATGTTTGATTTGGTAAACACCTTATGCTAGATGCAGCCCTTCTCATTTATCAGGTCTGGGGACTAACACTAGAAGTACGCTGGCTTGTGGTCTCCTTAAATACTTCTAGTACTAGCAGTATTTGAACCCATGTCCCCAAAGTGACTGGAGCCTTAATCTTAGACCAGTTGAGAAAGCAGCAAGCACCATACCATTGCGGCAAACAGTTTTCAAAAGGTGGACTTTGAAGGCAAACAGTTACTGAGTTTCATTGCACTTTTTACAGTTGGCAAGTGTTTGTGGTCAAGTTGGCGTTTACCATGCAAACTAGTGGCACCTGCGGCAACAACCTGCTGTGGCTCAGAAGGAGGGTTTTGGTGCAAGACCCTCTTTGTGAACAATTTCACAATGTGACTGTCAGGAACCTCCGTCCACCATTCGCCAGCCACTTGGGAAGTACAAGTGCCCTGTGATTAACAAGTTGTTGCCAGCTGGTGTCTAGGTCTGTGTGAGTGGGGCTTTCGTGACCAACTTTCACAGCAAGTGACTTTAACGTCCAGCAACTCCTCGCCAATGTTCAGGGAATGCATGTTTTTGCTTATGACCTGGTCATGGACTTGTCTCTAGGCCTGTATAAACTTGATCCTTAACATTTTATGGTTAATGGTCACATTTCTGCAAAACATCCAAAGTCTGTGTTCCCTGGGTGACATCACAGTGGCTACATCCATCTTTTTTACTGTCTATGTGCTGTCAGGTGAAACAGAAGTTAAAGTTCCTTGCTCCCGGAAACCTCGCTGACTAGTTCTGATAGGAATCTTTCTCTGTTCAAATTCCCTGTCTGTGATTTCCCAGCTGGACTCAGACTGAAACTGAGAACTTCTCCAGCCTGCAGGCAGCTCCTGGCCCAGATACCAACAGACTCATCTTCAGTCTGTTGCTCAGCAGTGGGAGAAACATGCTCTGTGCTAATTAAAGTATCTCCCTCAGCTGGGTTTCACTTGAGTCAGCGGATTTCGTTTGTATAAGAGTGATTTCCATCGGCCTCTAATTCACCCCAGGCAGCTGTACTTGTATGTATTTGTCTCACATACTCAGAGGAAATAACATTCTCCCTGTTTTGTTTTGTTTTTCCATTTTCTGTTTTTTATGTCTATATTTTCATTACGGTCCTGTTAGGATTACATCTAGGTTTTACAGAACAGGCCCAATTCACACATAACACAGTAGCTTTCTTGTTTTTTGGCAGCATAAATCGTGATCTCAAAAAGTAGGCTGGAAGTATTATTAAAGAAGCTTGTTCTGTAGCAAGTCGAAAGGGTTTTGAAATGCTGATTTTGTTTCATTAGCTTTTTTGAAAGCATTTTTTAGACTCCAAGGGACAAATAAATCTACCTCTTGACATCCTACCGATAAGTTACTGTCACCTGGCTTGCACTCTTCAGATTTCCCCGTTCGCTCCTCACATCTTTCACTGTGGTGCATCTCCACGTTTTCACCTGTCAGCTCAATCTCATTGGTCAAACTGTCACTCGTCTTGTGTCTCCCATTGCTGCTGTCTTTTTCCATCTTTTTCTTGGCAGTGTTGTGTTTCAGCTGCCTTTTTTTTCTCATTTCAGTCTCAGTCTCATTCTGCAGATTGTCAGGTGATGGCAGATGACAGAGGGCAGGCGAAAGACAAGAAGAACAAACAGTGAATATGTGAGGAAGGAAACTGGGAGGACAGAGAGATATAAAAAGGAGAGCGCGAAGATTGGAGATATTAACTGAAAATTGCATAATGTGCCATAGCAGACTTCTAGTTTAATCCATGGTTATGCATGATCATCAGGGATTCTCCTGCCACCATGAATTTCAGAAATGAAGGAAAAACCTGAAAAGCCCCATCACACCAAAGTAAAAATAAGACAGCAACGTGGGAAAAATCGGTGGTTTCCCAGTGATTGCAATAACTTTTTTGTGGTCTGAGAAAAGTTTCAAGTAGTTGTGTCGACAAACATCACCCAGAGATTTGAGCGTGCAATACCCACGACCTCTGGGTGACCACTTTCAATTGTAATGTGATTACACAAGTTGCCTGATGGTAGGCAACCTATCTCCAAGCAGTTGTTTTGTCCTACTCGTTCTGACTGCAATCAGACAGATTGTCCATCTAAATAGCCGTAATTTATAAACAGACAGGTTACAAACACATTGCAATCATTTGCAGCAGCCGGCATCAGATTTTTGATTATTGCCAATTCATCAAAATTAATCTCCATATTGTTACAAAAGATTGCATGTAGTTTCCAACTTGACCCCATTCAATCCCCAAATGAGGCAAGCGCTTTTCCACGCTGTCAATCTCATTACTTTACTGTAATGTGTGCTTTGGCACTTAATTGTAACTGAATTGGAACAACTAAACATGCAGGAAAAATAAGGGACTTAAAAGAGCAGAGTAAATTAAAACTTTAACAATATAATAACGAAAAAGGAGCGATGCACGGAAGGAAAGGAGCAAAGTAACAAGGACAGAACAAGAAGATAAAATTAGGATGAGGCTGAATAAAAGAAAGTGAGAGGTGACAAAGTGAAAGTTGACTAAGGGATGCTGGGTAAAAACAAAAATTGAAGCGAAGGAGGAAAGAAGGAAAGATGGATTGGTGGGTGTGTGGTTGAAAATGAAAGATCGTTACAGTGTTATGCCCTCTGAGAAGGAGAGCGTCATTCATCAGCTTCTCTATTAGTCTGTTTGTGTGTGTGGGTGTGTTTTAGTAGTGTTGATTTCCAGCAGGCGTTCCAGTTTCAAGAATGCATGTGTGTTTGTGCAATAACTACTAGATACTTTTTTTATGTATGTGTACGTTACATATGACATTCACTTTCTGTTTACACCAAGATCAACAGAGTATTAAAAACTGTAACTCACCAGACAGGTTTGGAGAGTGCTGCTTATCCGGAGGTTCCTTCTTTTGTGTGTGTGTGTGTGTTTGTGTGTGAGTGAGTGTGTGTGTGTGACTGTTATTACCAGCCTGGCTGACAATGACGTGCTTGTCTGTTGTTTATGTGCTCACTCTGACGGTGCAGTTTTCTCTCTGCTGAAGGTCATTCGAGGTTTGATATTTGGATTTTCTGTTGAAAAGCTCTAGAGCTGAAAGTCAAACCCTGACTCCTGCATGTTGTCATATCATACTACACGTCCTTTTATATTAAGACATATATAACATGACATATGTGTGTGTATACCATGGTTAGACATCTTTGTGAAGACAGAAAATTGACATGCCACTATACATACTATACCAACAGCCCTTATGGGGACAAAATGCCCATCACCACGAGTGTGAAGGCATTTTTGAAGCTCAAAATGTGGTTTTAGTGACAGGGTTACAATTAGTTTGTGGTTAGATTTAGGGCTGATTTAGGCTGAGGGTTAGGGTTAGGCATTCATCTTTGATGGTTAGGATAAGCAGCTAGGGAAAGCATTTTGTCAATTAGATGTCCTCACTAAGATATGAAAACGAGTGTGTGTGTGTATATTCAGTTCTTGGTCACTTAATTAGGTACACCTGTTTGTTGAACACTTATTTAATGAGCTCAGTGCCTATACACATGGTCAAGACAAGGTGCTGAGGTTCAAAAAGAGCATCAAAATGTAGAAGAAAGGAGATTTAAGTGACTTTGAATGTGGCATCCCTGTTGCTGCCAGACGGGCTGGTCTGAGTATTTCAGAAACTGCTCTCCTGCTGACATTTTCACACACAACCATCTCTATGGTTTACAGAGAATGGTCTGAAAAAGAGAAAATATCCAGCGAGCGGCAGTTCTCTGGGAGAAAATGTCATGTTTGATGCCAGAGGTCAGAGGAGAATGGCTGAGTAATTACTCGAATAATCAGTTGTTGCAATCAAGGTGTGCCGCAAAGAATCTCTGAACGCAGAACACGTTACACCTTGAAGCAGCTCGGCTACAGCAGCAGAAGACCACACCCATATCAGCTAAGAACAGCAAACTGAGGCCACAGTTCACACAGGCTGACAAAAATTGAACAGAAGACTGAAAAAATGCCACCCAGTCTGCTGAGCCGCTGTCAGAGCGTCTGTCCACCGTCCCCCAGTGTGTAATTCTAGTAATTTAACAACTCTCTGTGTAGTTCAGAGGTTTCAGTTTTTTGAACTTCATGGTCTTTGCTTTTGTCCATTGGATTACCTGCTTACATCCTAAAAAAACGTTAATTTCAACTCAACAATCTGCCTTCACATGTCTGTATTTGGCTCCTCCTTCAGCGCTCCACATGGCCTGAAGCACACTTTTGCAACGTGACACTTCTTTATGTTTTTTGTCTGCTCCACCATCAGCTTGTCGGCCCCTCTGTAGGAGAATCTGCAATGACATTTGTATCGGGGTCTTCAAACGATGCTTTATGTTGGGGCTCCTCGTTGAAACATGAAAAGGCTCTGCTGAGCTGTCCAGATTTGTGTTGGATTTGGTTTTGATCTTTAGTCCCTTTATAGTGGCTGAGCGTGAGCCCCTCGTCCTTCCTACATTACTTCAATCACAAATTTCTCTTTTTCCCCCCTTGATTACCCCTTTCAGTATTTTTCTTACTCTCTCCTTAAAACCTCCTTTCCTTTCTTTGTCAAGTACCTTTTATCACCTGTTGATTCCTGTTATAGGATGCATTCATTTCTAATTCATTTATTTCCTCTCCTACTAAACTTGTTCACTTGTCCTAAACATTTGTTTCCTTCTCCGTTTGCTCTCCTTTCCTTCCGCCTCCTTCGTACCTCTTTCCTTCTTTCTGTCTAGACAGACTCAGCAGTAGATATTCTGTAATCAGCCTCACATGTTCCTCGGCTCACACAGGGCTGCTGGTGTCCCCACACAAACTGGCTAGACCCGCGTATATATGTGTGTGCGCACCTCCTTTTTGATCTAAGTGCCAGTCTATTTCACATGCAAATGATTTAAAGTGTATCTCTCTCTCTTTTCCTCTCTTCTGTCATCCCTCCCTTCGTCCAGCTGCAGCGTGAAGCAGAGAGAGGATGCCTTTATGTTTGGAAAGGCTGTCACCCCAGAAATTGGGCCACAAGATTTTCTGCTCTGTGTCAGGTCAAATATCTCTAGAAATAATTGTGCTTCTTACCAGTTCATGAAGTGTGACATCCTCATAGTGAGGTCACAGGGAGGTTGTTTGGGTGGATGCTGCTGAACACACAAATCACATGTTTTGAAGGTTCAGGTGAATTTGTGTTTGAACCACGCGTGTTTTGAAACTTGTCTTGGTAGAGTTATGTTAACTAAGCACAAAGGTATCCAGCTGTGCCCAGTCATGGCAGGATCTTTGATGTATAGTGCTGTTGACTAAACCTAATAACTGGTTATGGCAGCAACAACTGTTTGTGATAACAGGCAATGAGTCTTTTACAGCGCTGTGGAGGAGTTTTGACCCACTCTTCTTTGAGAAATTCTCTTAATTCAGCCACATTGGAGGGTTTTCTACTATGAACGACCTGTTTACGGTCAACTGTTGGTCTGATGTTCATTAATGAAATGCTGTGTTGGCTTTACGCCAGATGTAACGGGACTCAAACGTTCCAAAAAGTCTTGTTTTTGTCTCATCAGTCCACAGAATATCTTCCCAGAAGTCTTGGAAATCATCAGGATGGTTTTTTTTGGGTTTTTTTTACCAAATGTGAGATAAGACTTTGTGTTGTTTTTGGAAAGCAGTGGTTTTCTGGAGTTCTTTAGATGTTGTTCTGTGCTCTTTTGTGACCTCCTGGATGAGTCGTCATTGCACTCTTGGAGTAAGTATTTTAACACTTGATTTCCCTTCAACTCTTTGTATGTTAGAACTTTTCTCTTCTCCGGGGCTGGCAGGCAGACAAACAACAGGTTGTGCCATGTATTTTTGACACTGTGCTCATTGACAAATGACCCTTCTGCAGGGAAACGGGGACTCTGAAGCTGTCCACTGAAAAGCTAATGTGGCACTGCTGAACCATATTTTAAGAATAAGGCAGCAGTGTAGCATCTTTGAGAGAATTCAGTGAATAGAATTTAAAGAATTTAAAGATATTCTTTCTTCTTATTCAGTTATATTATTAACCCGCAGTAACTGTCCAGAGCTGTTGCCAAACTGGACTGAGTGGCTTCTAGTCTTACGTCTTAGTGAGACTTTAGCAGCAGTTATAACATCAGAAACTGCTTCACGGTCATGATGCTAATTTGCTTGAGTATCACAATCGTTGGGTATTTGTTGCTTAAATGTTCCAGAACAGAAAAACACTTAGAAATCAGACTGTCACACTAAATTCTTGTTTCCATTACCCAGAGAAAGATGCAAGAAGTTCCTAACTAACCAGCCCCATCCTAATAAATTTATCTATAAAAAGTCATTAAAAGAAATCTAGAAATCTAGAAATATATTTCCAGTTCATAAAAGCAGGATTAGAGCATACATAACACCACTTATTAAACCAGGCCATGCAAAAATATATAATTTTAATCAGTGAAAACTGAGGAAAATTATTGATGGTAACCTTTGGCAGTCTTGAGGCAAACACTATAACAGGACATATATTTTCTATTGTGATGGTGAAAAATATAATCACGGCAGGAAGCCATTTGCTACAAAATATTTGCAAAATAGGATTGTTGCTGGATCTTTTCACAAAATACTTGTGAAGCAGTTAGGTGGAGCACAAACACATTTCACAGCTACAACCTCAGAGGCTGATATCAGTCCTCAGAATCACATTATTACAGCACAGTCTGTGTGTGCGCGTTCACAGGTAATTATGTTTGGTTTTAAAGATGATTTCAGTCTCTGGTGACTTACTTTTTATTTTTAAACTAACTGGGACAAAATTCTGTTGCCAAGCAGTTCCAACCAAAATGCAGCTTTCTGATTGGCTGAGCCTAGACACTTTTGCCTGACAACACTTTTTACTCAGGAAGGAGTAGGAAGCCACTGAGCCTCAAGGGGAATTTTACTCTACAACTCTTTTAGCAAAGTTGGCGAAGCACCCGGAAAAACAAAACCAGAGCAGTGCAGGCCCCCACTCTAATTTTTCTCTCTTCATTCCTCATGCTCTCCGCCTCTCTGCTTTCCCAGTTCACTCTGTCAGCTGTGCCTCTTCTTCTGTTTTCTCTTTTAATTTTTCCAGTCGTAAATAACACTGTCACTCCCTCCATAACTTTATCTCCACCCTTTATGTTTCTCACAGCTGTCTGCTGTCCATAAATGAGTGTAGGGTGATATTAAAACACCCATAAAGGTACAGTTAGTCATTTTTTGAGGTTATATAATTTACAAAAAAAGGTGTTGTGGCCAGAGACTGACTACATATGTAATATGCCTTATAAGTTACTTTTATTTAAAGATCACAACACAAATAACTCGTTCAAATCACACATGAAACCTCCCATCTCCGAAGAGCTGACAACAACCAGGCAAATCAACAACAGTAATACACTGAAAAAAGGCCATGTTAGATTTACTTAATTAGGTAGTGGACATTGGTTGCACACAGATGTTTTGCTTTGGCAGCAACTTAAACAATTGAGTTAAATTAACACTTAACTTTAAATGAGGCAATTGTGTTAAATACACAAGAGATGGCCACTCTGTGTTTTTCATTGTAGCTGGCAATAAGCTAATGCTATGCCAGGTAATGTTAGGGTCAAGTTTTCTAAAAATCTCACTTTCAATCTGAAAAAGGATTAATACATTCTCATATTGTATAAGAGTTTATTTACTAAGTGTCCCTGTCCAAAATTGTTAGATAAGAAACTTTTATTTACGCCAGCTAATAACAGCTAAGAGAGGCTAGCAGCCGCTAACAGCAGCCGCTAACAGCAGCCGCTAAATGCAGCCGCTAACAGCAGTGCTTACCAATGACTGTTTTCTACAGTCATTGGTGCTTACCAAGAGAAAAGTTCTGAATATCCTCAGCAACTCACCTCATTGCTGTCATGAGACAGAAGTTAGCTTCACTGATGATTTGTATCACACTTCTTTTAAAAAGTTTTACAGTCTCCTCCAGAGTAAATAGACATGGATACATATTGACAGCTGAGGTAAACAGCTGACTGAGAGGCTACAGTCACTACGCATGAACAGCAGGCAGAGTTGTTCTACTACAGCTCCCACCATAGCTACTATTGTGCACTTGAACTAGAAGGAATAAGAAAACAGAACACAGCTGACTGCAGTCTGCAACTATTGACATCTAGTGGTGAGATTTTACACACTGTACATGTAAATATTCAAAATTGACATTTGGCATTTGCAGTTATAAGTCAGCCAGAAATGACCATAATACAGTAAATTAAACTGGGAAAGGACAAAGCCATTGAATTTGTATTTAAAAGCAGAGCGATTTGATTCTTTGTTGGGACAGAAACAATAAATCTACTGAATTGTCAGAGACCAGAAATCAGTATAATGGATTGAGGATTCTTCCTGGTGGCTCATATCAGGATTTAACTCTCAGTGTTTTGCCTGTGCCTCCCCATTTTTCACCTTATCTCACTTTCGGGCCCTCATTTTTAATCATCTTATCTTACTTTACCGTGTCCTCCTGATTCTGATGTTATCAACCCATTCACTGGCTCTTATCAGTCCCATCACCAGTAGAAGCCCTCCTCTACCTGCTAACTCAGCTCAATGGGTTGTTATCATCCACTGTGATCAGTGTTAAACAGAGAGCAGCACATCTCCAAAGGTTGATTCTGTTCATCTGGACGTAGCGTTTCAGTGGGAGAGACGTTTCGTCACTCATCCAAGTGACTTCTTCAGTCTCAGCTGACTGCAGGTTTCCCCAATCTTATAAACCAGCCCACTGAAGGAACAATGGGCTGGGAGGTCAGTTCCTTCATCATGATTATGCAAATTCTCATGACCATTGATCAACAAACACTGATCAAAGAGAAAGAGAGCAGAACAGATTATGCAGAAGACCTCTAGTGGTCCTGTGAAGAAGTGGATGTAAAATCTCCTGTAGTAGTCATAGCACAGACAGTAAAAAGGATAGAAGCACCATCTAGACCTGAAAAATGAAGACAACACAGAAGTGCTTTAAACCTGCATTGTTTGTTATGTCAACCAGGGAGCAAGAGCTGCGATTACAAAGAGAATTCCAGTCCTATAGAGTAGATTTGGTATATTTTGATCATTCCAAGTCTCAGATGGAAAGATTTTCAAGAATATTCTCATTGGCTAAGGACTTGACAGTCCTTTAGACAATGAGCAGTTTTTTTCACAGTCATATCAACCCCCCGGTCTGATCCAGTTTGAAAACATCAAGCTCACCTTAAGACTTAAGAAATTAGTGAGTGACATCAAAGTTGCTACATCCATCTTTTCTTTTGGAAAGAAATAATTATTAGACAGGACATTGGAGAGTCAACAGTATATTTGAGATGAGAATATGAGTAAAAGACATGCAGGAAATGGTCTGGGACAGAGTAAGACCCCAACCCCTACAGTAGACTTTAGTATACTGGTCACCTGCTTGACCAGGTGAACTATAACACCACTCGCTATGTCTATCTTTAATACTACCTATAAATCAGAAATATTTTAAGAAACATGCAAAGCATTCATCAAATCCTGAACTGAAATCTATGTGAGAATTCCAGCAAAGATATTGGTAAAAATGTAACTTCAAAGTAAAAGCTTTTTAAATCTTATTTTGGACCAAAGTCATAAAACTTTCAAAAAATATTGTTTTAATAGATTTAACTGGTAATTTCATACATACGTAACTTCATGGTGACCATTAAAATTAAAGTTAATTTCAATAATGCTTCAAAATAACTGACTATAGACTTGCCCGGTGGAGTGGCCTGCTTCTAGAAGCACTTCTGTACTAAGCTAGCAAGCGTAGCTTTGTAACACATGTTTTAGGTTATAATAATGATTATTTAAAGCCAAACCATTATCTTTCCTGATACTCACGTACGTTTTTACCTAAAACAAACCAAAACGTTTGCGAAAATGAGCGGAGAATATGAATCTTCAAGTTGATGGTAAACGTAGTAAGCTAGCACACATGACTTTTTAATGTATCTTTAGTCTTCTGAAGGAGAAATAAATGTAAACATGTTGGTTTCTAATACTAACCAAACAACAAGGAAAACAAAAGCAAACATTAAATAGAAAAAAACAAATGAAAAAATATTAAACTTTTCCCCTAAAAAAAGTTGAGTCCAAAAGCTGGCTGTCAAAGTCCCGTTCACCGTTAGCTAACCCTCCTGCTTCCAAATGTAAGGCTGCTATTTTTGCTGCTAGTTTAATGTGGAAGCATACCACACATTGCTGCTTCTGTTTAGCAGGAAAAACCACCATGCACTGAGTTGATAAGGACCTCCCAATAGGCAAAGGCAGAAGTCTTGTAGTGATAACCATGGGACAGATAGCTGATAACATCCATTTAGTAAGCTAACCATCAAAACAAGAAACAAAACAGGTTGTTTTTTTTCCCCCGGTACTCTGCTCAGAATTTCCCCTCTCCTTCTGTTTTCTCTCTTTAGGACCATTAACAATAATACTTTTCAAAAGAAACATTCTGGTAGAATTTTTAAAAAAGTATAAAAAAGCTGGTACTTAACTCCAGGCTATAGAGTGTTTTCTTGCCTGCAAGTAGTTATTTTAATTTCCCATAATTTCTCCATAAATAATTAACATTCTTAAAGTGTGGGATTTAAACTGTATCCTTTGTTAAAAAGTGGGCCTCATAATATATTTTTAGTGCAACTCATGAATCTGTGAGCAGAGTGGTGTTGGCGTGAAGTCAGAAAAAGATGCCAGCGAATTTACAGTACTGGACTATGTGTGTGCGTGTGCAGATCTTAAGTTGAAGCTGCGGTCAGATTAGTTCAGGAAGTCTTGCTTTGGATCCAGGAAATGAGCTTTTATGTGCAGCTTAATCCTTATCCAGCTCCTGCACTGCTTGGATTTTATTTTGAATGAAATTAAGACCTTCAAAGTAACACTATAAAGGTCTATTAGTCAAATCTCCGACTCATCTGTTGCAAATATCTGTTTAGCCAATCATATGGCAGCTACTCAGTGTATTTAGAAATGTAGAAATGGTCAAGAAAGGTGATTTAAGTGACTTTGAATGTGGCGTGGTTGTTGGTGTCAGACAGGCTGGTCAGAGATTGGTCCGCTTATCCTTATCAGAGTGGTGTGAGGAATGTGAGGAATATTTCGGGCACAACTGATCATCGTTTAAACAACGCAGTCTGCATGTTGTTGCTAACCATGTTCATCCCTTTGTTAGCACAGTGTACCCACTTTCTGATGGCTGCATGTTCTTGAACATGATAGCTGAGTTCACTGTGTGATGCTGTCATGTCAACATGGACCAAAATCCCTGAAGAATGTTTCCAGCAACTTGTGAACATCCATAATTTGCAAACTAATAACATTATTAGAAATAAAAGTCATACCCAGCTCAGAAGAGAACTTTGTATTCCTAAAGTTTTTACTGTCATTTCATCACTCAAATGATGAACTTTAAGCTCATTTTGCTGAATGTTTGCTGCTGTTTTCTGTGTTACATTGTGTCAGCTTGGTATCCTTTTATTAACTCAACTTCAGCTATAAATCTGACTCGTAATGTGTCTGCTCATCAAGGTGTAAAGCTGCCAGGAGGAGCCCACAGGAGAAAGACTACATGTACCCATAAAACAAGCAAATCGTTTGTGTTTGTCACTAAATTGTTTCAGTATTTACACACACAGCAGCAGAAAACTGTAGAAATAAGCCTGCTTCCATGTAAATTCAAACATATTTCTGCACCTTTTTTCACCAAAATCATGAATAAATCAAAGTTTTAAACATTTTATTTCAAACGATTAGAAATACAAGACAAAATCTTGGTCTGTACGATGCATAAACAGAGTTATATTTGTCTAGACTAAAGATGTTCTGCGTGTTTACCAGCAGTCAAGTTAGGCCTCATTTGTTCTCATTAAGCAGCTGAGTGTAAATTCAAAATAGGTGAAGGAACAATGTTGGCTGACAGTTTGAAGCGGAGCTCTGAGTTCACAGTTCAGCTAAATTTAGCTCAGACTGGCAGAGCTGAAATGTGTTCTGGCTGCAGAGAACGTCTTCCTCGCCTCTCTTTACGTTCTGCTGCTGCCTCCGCTCACGTCCTCTGTCAAGGAAACTCTGGATTTGGCGAATTATCCATGCATATTCATCCTCACAGGTGTTCTCTCCTGCAGCGAGGAGGCTGTGAAGTGTAACTTCATTTACAGCACGTTTCTGTTACTGTGACACGTACAGCACAGCTAACAGCTGTTCTGGAGCTTCCCACAGGTCATATATCTAAATGGTCATGCAGTGTGTGTACAGTGTATGCAGTGCAATGTGCTTACCTTGCTAAGCAGAGTCGAAATAGGTCAACTTTTGATTTTTGTCCTCTATTTTTTCAACTTATTTCCTCTTAAATTGAGACGTTTTGCATTGCTTCTGTTATTTTAGAACTAAATCTCACTTTTAATGCCTCCTTTTTGCCTCGTGGTAATAATTCAGTCACAGTATTCTGTATTTCTTCTAGTACAATAAGTGTAATCTCCCTTTTAACACACCTATCTTGTGTTTACTAAGCCCATATCTTGGCCCTTAATTTACTTTTTGTCTCATCTGTAAAAAAGTCAAATTATCCAGTGCAAAACAAAGCTGTCAGTACTTGTTGTAGCCACACGGGGGCGCTAGAGCTCAGATATTATTATGAAGCTGCCACAGCTTCCTCACTTGAGCTTGAGTGTATGATAGAGGCAGAATATGTTACACGTTTTACGTCACATCTTCCTGCCTCTCAGTGTTTCTCACCCCCTGCTTTGCGCTTTGAGTGTGGCTCTTGTGTCTCAGTGGGTGAGAGCTGCAAGATCAAGTCTCTGTTTTTGGCACGTGTCGTCCTTTAACTGCCTGTTTGAAGTGTGCAGACAGCGTGTTATAAGGCCCTTTAACCAAACAATGCCTCTATTACATTAAAATATTATATATGTAGTAGTGGTGCCTATTATACTTATTATAAGGACCTAATATAAAGCACATCAGTATTGTGTTTAAAAATGTGAAAACCTGGTAGCTTAATGTCTTGTTTTAGCCTTCCTTTGCAATCACATGCTCGCTTATGGTCACATTCCCCAACGTGGAAATCATTCCTCTGGTTATACGTGATTTAAAGTTGGAATATATTGAATGATTTTTAGATAATGTGCTGTATTTTATTCCTTCAACTCAATGTTGTTCTCTGTTGCTCAATATATTGCAAATAAATGTTTTTCCTAGGTCAAAGGTTACACCCACATCTAAACTTTCTCTGCCTTTTAAACTATTCCTCCAACTTCAGGAGGAGGTGGAGTGTTCCCTGGAATTTTCTCAGTCATAAATTAATTTTCCAGTTGTTTTGATTGCTCATGAATGCACAATAAAAACACAAAGTTTTTGTCTTGGACATTAGACTACAGGCAACAGCAAAAACACTTTCTCCACTGAATGGTGTCTTTCTACCTTGAAGATGGCGATTTTGCACATGCATTCCTTTAAATCTCCACCAAAGACTGCAGAGCGAGTGCAGCGTGAATAAGATGAATGCTGTGCCACCTGTTGACTGTTACTGAACGGAGCTCCTCACAAAGGCAGCCTCAGCGAGCCGGATCAGCCGTACTTTTAATTTGATTTGAACCATTGATGGGCACTGACTGCAAATAATTCAGCAGTGTCTGGCTTCTCTCAGCCAAATGCGCTCTGACTGAGTTTCTCTCAATCTCTCAGCTCAAGGAAATGACTTTGATGATTGCTTTGTTGAATACTGCATCAGGGTGAGAGGTTCAATTTCCTCCCTGACTCACAGTCAAACTGGAATTTTCTCAGGGAGTGAAAAAAAGACTAAAAAGTCTGAAAAGCTTAAATTAACACGAGATTTTTAGATTTTTACTGTCAGTCTTTAGATTTCAAGAAAAAAGCAGCAACTTCAAGCAGCCTGAGGGACAAAAGGAGATAAATTGGTACTAACAGAAAGAAAAGGAGCTGGTCTCTTCCTCCCTTCCTTCTTTCCACTCCTTTTAGGGATGGCAGTGTGGCTGCTCTCTGGCTTCATTATCTACTCCAGGATGAAGCTTTGCAAAGCCATAACACACTCACAGCGTCAGGAGTGTGTGTGCAAAAGTGTGGGAAAAATGTGCATTTAATGTGTGCGTGTGTGTGTTGGTCGGCTGTGCCGCTAATAGTTTTATGCGTGCTGTGTGTGTTTATATGCAGTTTTCTTGTGTGTGTGTGTGTGTGTGTGTGTGTCCTCCAGGCAGCTAAAGTGTTTACAGGGAGAAGAGGATAATGATGAAGGAGGGAGTGGGCTGCGGCTTAGAGAAGGAGAGAGAGAGAGAGAGAGAGACAGGAGCTATTAGAGGCTCCCTGCAGAAGAGGAAACCGTGGAGTGAAATAACAACAAAAAGGAGTAAAATAAGAGCTGTGGAGTTAAAAAGGTAAACGAAAAAGAGACAGTAAGGAAGGGAGAAGGTGGGATGAACGAAGATGGGAATGAGACAAGACCAGAAGAAGAAGAGAGGGAAAAGACATATAAAAATGGTGAAATGAAGGGAAAAGGCAAGTATTAACAGGAGAAATCCAAAAAAGAAAGTAGGGAAGAGAGAGGCGAGGCACGTGGAGTGCGAGGAAAGGAAACTGGGTAAAAATGATTGATTGCATAAAATATTAAAGACAGCTGGTGGAAAATGAAACTAGTGAGACAAACCTTCCAAGCCAAAATAAAACTTTATACCTAATAATTGTGGAAATAGTTCAGATCCATGCCAAGCTCCGACCTTGGCACTGTTTTTTTCTACTCCGACATTACTGAGTTATACTTACTGGTAACCCCAGTTGATAACTTAAAGAAAACAGCCATGGTTTGACTTGCTGAATTTAAACACAGAAGGAAAGTAGACTGTCAGCTGTAAATGAAATGCCTTTTAGACAGTGGCGTTCCTAGAGTCTATTAGGGCCCTAGGCAAAAACTTCACAGAGGACCACTGCAACTACAGTTTATCGCCATTATGTTTTAAATTGTCGGATACCAACAACAACCTACAACCTTTCAAAAAACAAGTAAAAGATTACTGTAGAAATGGGCGAGGCTGATTATTTCAGTAACAATACATATGACCAGGTTGAGCGTTTGCTATGCTGACGGACTGACTCCTGGTGTCCTGACTCTAACTCCCATCTGCATGCGTTCGACTCAGTCACATCACAGCTGGACACTCTGAGCTGCTCTGCTAGCTAAGTCGACTAATGTTAATGTCAAAGCAGATAGTCTAAGGAGTTTGGGAAGAAAGCCACTGGACTTCATCAAGTTTCTTCAAGACATTTCACCTCCCGTCTGAGAGGCTTCTTCAGCTATAAAACCATCTGCTGGAGAAAAAGAAGTCTAGTTGCTTTTTCCCAAGTTCCTTACCAGTGTTGGGCAAGTTACTTTGAAAAAGTAATTCAATTATAGTTACTAGTTACTTCTTCAAAAAAGTAACTGAGTTAGTAACTGAGTCACAATTAGGGCTGGGTATCGTCACTGATTTCTAGAATCGATTAGTTTCCGATTCACAAGGTCCCGAATCGATTCGATCCACGATTCGATTCAATTCGATTCGATTCGATTCAATTAAATTCGATTTGAATCTGGGAAATTTTGACAGTCAGAAATATTATAATTCAGATCAGCACATTTACATATTTTTGTATCTATAAAAAGGAAGCTGACACACGCAAGACTTTATCAAAGGTGTAAGCGTCACAGCAGATGCCTTTGTGTCAAAGTAGCTGAAGATAAAACACAGAAAAACATGAAGGTGGTTTTCCTGGCCTGGGATTTTATAAAAATATTCTGCAGTACATCAAAAACGAAAGAAAACCATTAATCAGCATATGAACGTTACCTCTGACGTTACAGCGGTTTTATTAGAGACACGGCTAAGCGTTTTGCATTTTGCATAATTTTAAAAAGTTTAAATTTGTTCAGTATTGAACGGCAGAAATTAGGTTTTCTTTTCGGAAGTATGTAAAACGAAAAAAAAAACAGCGGCCGACAGCGCTGTAAACCACAGTAGACTTGTGCGTAACAAGCAAGCGAATAATGCAGAAAACGGGAAACTGTTCTTGAAGTACAGAGAGAGCGAGAGAGAGAGAGCTGTGCATGAAGTGTGATTTTATCGTGGTGGAAGCAAAGTAAAAGTCAGAGTGATTTCATGACGATGTTTATGTGAAGCGTAGTTTGGATCTTCTTTTGCTGCTGGTTCGGTCAATATTGTTTGGAGAGAGATCAAACTAACAGCTTTAGAATCAGCGCAAAAAGGGCGTGAACACAAAGCGCGGACCCGCCGAAACATCAGAATCAGCGAGCTGTCGGCTTTCAGCCCCGACCGTGTCCGTGCACTTGTTGTGCCAAAAAGTGATTGCCGTCCGCGGGAGCGCGCGCAGCCGCTTAAAGCTGCAGCGCCCGTCGGGTGAGAAAGGCGACATCTCACTGATTCTGATGCGTAGGCGGGTCCGCGCTGTGTGTTTACGTCCTTGTGCAGAATCCATGTACCTGCTCTCATTTACTGTCTTAGCTGTTTGGTGGTTGTTGAAATTTTGTGAGGTTTCACCTGAGATTCTGGCGTTTCGGGCAAAATAAATTTATATTAAAAAATCGATTCAGGATTTTAATGAATCGATTTCACGTTATCCAAGCTAGAATCGATTTTAATCGATGAATCGATTATTAAAACCCACCCCTAGTTACAATATTCTAAAAGTAATTAATTACTTGAAAAGTAACTATTGCGTTACTTTAAAAAAAAGTTTAACCCTCTGGGGTCCGGGGTATAATTGGCCATTTTAACTACTTTTGATTTTCCCTCCACATTTTACCTTTAAAAACTATTTACTTTGCCTTGTTTGGTATCATTCTTTTCAGCACAACCTCATGTGTCTGGATTTACAGTTAAGTTTTCATTTTGACATACTGTATTAACACAGTTGATCTAAAATCAGACAAAAACCATAAAATCAGAGTAGAAAAAGTTATATTTTTTACTGTAACAACCACAAACATGTTTAATGAATCATATTTCATAACTTTAAATGCAAATATAAATTGTCAATTTTAAAATCCTATGCACAAGTTTACTTTTACCCTTTTTTTAAATAACCATTTCAAACTATTTACAGAACAATCAGCTGTTCTTCAATAAGATGCCACACAAATTATTTGTGCCACTCCAAATATTTCTGTCCACTATAAAGGAGAACATCACAGCCTGATACCTGCAGGTCTGACAGCAGCAGGTGTATCACTCCTGTTTCTACCTGGAGACAGCAGTCACCTCATTGTTCTGACACACAACACAAAACTATCCACAACACTACACACTAACTACACAAGACAACACATTAACTACAAATGTCACAAATCTCTCACATCTCAAAACTCTCTCTCTCTCTCTCTCTCGCCGTCACTCCTAAAACTTCCACTGTTTTTTGGTTTTTTTGCTCATAAGCAGAGAGTGCTTGCTGCGCTGTCCTTAGACAGTAAACGTGACAAAACTATTGAGGAAAAAACGCCGCGTATATATTGTTTATCATGACTCTGGTTTTACGTGGCCTATCAACATAATTTAAAAACTGGTATATGTCACCTTGTTGCTTTGTCTTTAAGTGGTCATGTGATTGGCTTACCACGACTACTTTATTCTTCCTCAGTCAAACAGCAGCACTCATGCGATTGTTTTGTCCCCTGAGCTCCAGGTGTTGTGCTAGACAGTGATCGTGATTTTCGCGTCCGCGGGAGCGCGCAGCTGCTTAAAGCTGTAGCGTCCAGATTACTTACGTAGTCAGCTACTTCCGTGCTACTGATATAAGATGCGGTAACCTGAACACAGCTTCAACCGTCTGTTTGTTGAAAAATAGTAACGGATCGCGTTTCCTTGTTAGTAACTGTAACGGCGTTGTAACGATAGGAATAGTAATTAGTTAGATTACTCGTTACTGAAAAAAGTAACGCCGTTAGTAACGCCGTTACTTGTAACGCCGTTACTTGTAACGCCGTTATTCCCATCACTGTTCCTTACACTACCATGACCTGGATGACTGAGAACCTACACAGTTAAAGCAGATAAAGAAATAATGTGATGCTAATTGGAGTTATGTAGTACAGGTGTCTCTCTGCTGCATTATATTTAACTGCTGCCTTCTCCAGTCACCGCTGTCTTGTTTTTTCCTTCCTTATTTTTCCTCTTTCATTGCCAACATGAATTTTCTCCTGCTATCACTGCACATTGCCCCTGTCGTGGTTTAAAGTTTGTAAGCCCTTGTCCCCTGACCCAATGGCCTGGGAAGCCCCAAGTAGTCACCCAACTAGCCTGATGGCAAGTTGTACCTCTGCATTTAGACATACTACTAAACTGTTCTTTGCTAAAGTCAGTGTAGAAACCATATACACCTATGTGTTTTGGTGTGTGTCCATGTTTGTCCAGGTGGTTGTTTTAGTGGCCATGTGGAGGTACAAAAGATGAAGAAAATCTTTATAACTGAGCTTTGGAGCTGATCTCATACTTCAGGATATGTGTGGAATATCTGCGCTTTAGGCTTTCTTTTCTTTGTACACTGGAGTCGTATGTTTCATGTCTAGGCTAGTAGATGTCGCTGAAAATAAAAATTAAACATGATTTTAATGTTTCATTATATACTATATTTAGAGGTGGTTTTAGAAACACTTTAAAAACTTACAACATGTCTTCAAATGAAGAATAAATACCTCTAATATTTCACAGTTAGCATTCATATCTGTGTTGGTTTACTTTGTTTATGCCCCTTTTTATTTTAAATGTGTTTTTCGTTGTGTCCTGTGTTAGTTTTACTTCCTGTTCATCTCCCCTGATTGCCCTGATAGTCATTACTTGTGTCATCACCTGTGTCTTGTTACCCTACGTGTATAAATAGTCCGGTCTTCGTCAACAGCCCTCTGTGTTTAAATACTATTGTTCTGTTAGTCTTTGTTCCAGGGTCCTATGGTTGGGGTGTTATGGTTTCTGTTACTTTGTTTTGCCCTAAGTAATACTTGTCTTTATTTGTAGATTTTGCCAGCATTGTCCTGGATTAGGGTCCTCCCCACATTCAACCATGACAAATTTAAAACCCCACCACATTTTAAGACCCACAAAGTTCCCATTGAAGAAATTAAAGATGCAATCCTGTGTTTTCAATATAAATTTCAGGGCTTCTGCTGTCATTTATGTATATTGAGCACTGACCAATTCAACTTAAGCACCACAGCCATCTGTGGCCTTATGTTACCTAACCAAAAAAACAACTTTAGGGAGTCCATGCTTTTCAAAAATCTGTTTGGAATAGGATGGGCTGATACCCTGTGATGGAAGTTTATCATGTTTTCACTATATTTTTGTGTAAAATAAACAATGACTGAAACTGGATTTTACAATGGAGCCATAATCATGTTCAAATATAATGCACAGATGTGTAAGTCTGCTTGATTTATTCGACTTACTCCCCGTCTTCTTTTGAAGAAATCAACCAGTGCCCCTTTTCTCAATCCATCTCCATCACTCTGTTTTCCTTGACTCTCGAGTCACGTCTTAACCAAACATGTACATACAGAAGCTGCTATAATGGCTTGTTAACTTGTATCTCCCATTCTCATTTCCCCTCCATCCACCCTTTCTTTTTTTGTCTTCCAACTCTCATCTGTTTTTACTTAAACGTGTCAGATCTCATTTTCTCGTGCCCACCCCTCGTGCTGCAGTGGGAAGGAGGGAGGACTGGGATTGTTATTGTCACACTGTGGAGAAACCAAATAGAAAGACAGCAGCAACTGCGGTTTGAATCGCAAATTTGCTGGTGGATTGGATTGGACAGCTGCTTTTCATCATCCAACACATGAAAAAATTCGACTGTCTACCATATCTGCATTTTTCCTTATTCATGTCTCCTATTCCAGGTTTCATACAAACAGGCTGTGAAATGAGGTGGATGAAGTGAGGGTTTTATTTGTGTGCACACATGCATGTAAGTCTGTAAGGCACAGAGGAATGCAGCTCTAATAACAAGAGGAAGATTTAAAACCTCTCTTCTTTCACCACCCCTCCTACGTCTGTCACCTTCAACCTCCTTAATCCACTCACTATTGTCAGGAAGCAGCTCCTGCAACAGGAAGGTGACGTAGAGACCCTGTGTAATTTTCTTACACTGGTGTCTTATTAAACCAGGTGTGGCATCATGTGACATTGTTTGAGAACTAGTCACTTGCACTACAAAGGGAAGACAAGGATAAATACCAAGAGGACAGAGACAGATAACTGGGAGGAAACTGAAAAATGAAAGTCAAATAGCTGACACAAAATAAAAGAAGTAGAAGAAGTTCCATTGTTTGATGTGTTTCTATAGTAAAAATAAGTTAAGTTCATTTAAACAGCCACTTAAGTCAAATATCAAAGGTCCAGTTGGAAAACATATCTCAACAAACCCTTAAAAATGAAAAACAAACAACATCTATAAGGGTATGGGCTTATCACATGTGCAAAACCCTTTTAAAGGAAAAATTTCACATAAAAATGTTTTAAATGGCATTTATATTGACGTATGCATTTTTCAGATATTTCACAGCTAATATGGGACAAATTAAAGCGGTCAATCAACAAATGTCTAAAGTGCAGACTTCCAGCTTTACTTCAAGAAGTTCAACTCAAGTACAGATTTAACAGTTTATTGCCATTTTTATTCAATTTATTTATTTATTTATATAACGCCAAATCACAACAACAGTCGCCTGAAGGTGCTTTATATTGTAAGGTAGACCCTACAATAATACATACAGAGAAAAACCCAACAATCATATGACTCCCTGTGAGCAAGCACTTTGGCGACAGTGGGAAGGAAAAACTCCCTTTTAACAGGAAGAAACCTCCGGCAGAACCAGGCTCAGGGAGGGGCGGGGCCATCTGCTGCGACCGGTTGGGGTGAGAGATTTTTATACATAGTCCCCCATCAAAAGTGAACTGATGAGTAGTTTCATGAGCAGGTGAGGCCCGTTCCCTTATTGAGCAATAAATGAAGCAGACATACAATCTGAAGTTCATTCAAAGTGTCCAAACTATCGTTGTAATTACAGGTTTTCACTGTGCTTCTACGTGCGAGTCCCAAAGAGATGTCAGTGCAAGTGAAGGAAGTTATCAGGCGGAAATTAACAAAATAAAGAGTATCACATCATCTGTCAAACATCTTGGAGGCAGCGTTATGGTACGGGCGTGTATAGCTAAAACCACACATGTAAAACTTGTTTCAATTCTCAAAGTCTGCACTTCAATCACATGGTGTTTGCTTAATTTAAAATCTGCTGGCTTTGGTGTGCTCAGGAAAAACTACAACTACATGTAAACTACTTTGTCCTGAAAAGTATGAAACCTCTGCTTCTGCTTCTTATTTAGCATCTTTTGTCCACAGGACAGTGTTTATAAATAAACTGACAAATTGTTGTAAGATATTTTTGTTGTGTTTCTCTTGACGTTTACCTGCACACACTAAAGCTCGCTCAGGTGGAAAGCAGTTATGGTAATATTCACATCTGGGTTTGAGGCATTTAGTTGTGAAGTAAGTAAATATATATCTAATGTGGGCGGTCTTGTAGGTGGAACAAAAACCCACAAAATTTAAATGAATCAATGTGACTTAAACAGGCAGTGTATTATATCAAGAAAAAGGTCAAGAAGATTTAATATATTTAAGAGATAATTATAGCAACTTAACAGTCATATGAAGTGTATTGTTTAAGTGCTCAAAAATTACACTTAAGGCCTCCAAAATATCCCAGTAATGAGAAATGCAAATATTCACCTCATTAAGCTTTAGAAAGAGACAAATTGGAAGTGTGTAAACTGGGTAGAGAGATGAGGAAAAAGCGAATACACTGTGTTTCTGTGTGGCAGTTTGAGTTTACTTACTGTGGCTGAAAAGTCATTTGCTGTACACTGTGAGGGAAATGTGGAAAGAGAAATGACAGAAGACGAGCTGAGGGAAAGAGAAGCTGCAGAGAAGAAAGATTGATGGAATTAATCTTTCATCTGTGCTGATGTTTGTGACACTGTGACTCTGAGACGATAAAGATATTCAGCTTGTTTAAAGGATAAACTTGTGCCATTTTCTTTAGTTTGTGCTTTTGTTTCTAACAAGGTTTTAATCACTTTATTGAGTTCTAGTATTGCCACTGTGAGTAAATCTAAAATCAGTTCAAATTTGTGTGCACAATATTGGCTTATTAAAGTCATTAAAAGATTACCTATTATTCTCATATATACACAGTTACAATGGGAGAACAAAACCAACCAACTTTGTTTCATTTTTTCCCTACTCTGGATCTGTATGATGTCAGAGAGACATCTCAGGGATACAGCTCTGACTGTGAGCACATAAGCTCCTCCCACTTGTTTTGTTTACAGCCAATCCGAAAAAAGTTAGCATTAAAGAGAGGCAACCTGAAACTGCTTGTTTGGAGGGTGATCTGAAGGGTTGCAGTTCCTTATTTTATGATAAATAAGGATCATTTTGAATTGTGAAACTGCAAAGCTACTCCAGTTGACTCCAAGAATAAAAATATAGAGTTGAAAATGAGTACAACAGCTCATCTTTAATGACTACATTTTGTTTGTCCTGTTGACATATCGTGGACTTCCTCTCAGTTATCTGAGGTACTACCTTATCCACCACCTCGTTCCTGCTGCCTCTGTTTTAAAGTCTTGTTGATTGAGATCACTGTTAACTGCTATCATCACTGTGTAAGCTTTATCTTCTTATGGTTACATGTAGTCAGAAATGAGATAATATGGCTAAAGTGCTGTTAAGGGTCCAGGTGAAACAGCATAATATACATTGATAGACAAATATGTACCAAACTGGAACTTAGAAAAAAGATGTAACAAATACGATTCGGATTAAAAGTGCCTCTAATTCAAACGCGAAACCGTAAAAACTGGGCTGCTTTGATGCTGCAGTGTTTGGAATAGCACACTCTGTAAGACTTTTTAACATTTGCTGGTAAAATGTCACTTGATTTATTCTGACTTGAGAAAGACTGAGTGCGTCTGGGAAAGGGGAACGAGCGAGGCAGATGAAGAAAGATGGAAGAGGCCGGAATGACAGAAGCTGTTATTTAATAATGTCACAGAAGGAGTGACGCGAGGATAGCGGCAGAAAGTGGGAGAGAAAGCAGAGTTTAGGATAGAGGGACAAAGGGAGGGAGAGTGAAGCGATTGCAGAGTGACATGGGGGGGGGGGGGGGGGGGTGGAATGAGGACAGGGAGTGAGAGAGACAGAGAGAGCCCTCCTTTTCCCCCAGGGGAGCATGAAAATCTGGCCTGGGTTAGCCATGCAGAAGAAAAAGAAGAAGAAGAGGGACACACACACAGAGTCAATCCATCACTCTCGTCCCCTCCCACCCCAGCACCCCTCTCCATCCTTCTCCCTCTGTTTGGTATCTGAAGGGAAAGACGGTGCAATTACAGCTCCTCTCCTTCTTTTCGGTCTATCCTGCTTCTTTTGTTTTGTTTGTTTGTGCTTGTCTGCAGCACGGTCGAGTTGAACCGCACTCAGGTATGTGGGAGGTTAAAGTAGGAGAGGAGGCAGGTGGAGGAGAAATGTTTTTTTAAAGCCTTCCTCCTTCTGCTTGTGTTCGTACCCATCTGTCTCTGAGGAGACATTAACATGAATCTTTGCATTTTTCAAAACTTTACTGACTCCTGTGAGCTGGAAGACGGTCAAATACAGTTAAAAATGTCAGTGGAAGGATGTTTAAAAGATACTCGGCTTTATATCAGTGACTAATGTTCCACTCATCCATCTCTGTAAAGCGAGGACATGGGTGTTCTCAACTGTGTCCTCATAGTGGTTTGACTTGTCAAAGCAGTATTCTCATCTGTGGCTATAATCTTGTTGATTTTTAGGAAGCTGCCTAGTGAAGCTTGAAGGAGGACTGGACTGTACTTCGGTCGGGCTAGGAAGTTATAGCCCACAGGTGACTTGAACCTGCACTCTCTTTGTCAAGTGTACATAAGATGTACACAATTTCTGGCAATCTCCAGACAGAAGCATTGTTATATGTTATATATTGTTATATATGTAGTCAACAGTATCACTTATTCACTTAATGTCAAGTTGTAGATGTTACCCGAGAGCTAGATCACATGTTTGTCTGCAGGGACGTCACATTATCAGACACCGAATTGTAGTCGGTGCCAAGGCACTGAAATATCCTGATTCTTGATGCAAAAAGAATTAATCAAGTACATTTATTTCAGCATTTCCGTCTCCTTTTCACACGCATGCAGGCATTTCAGCAGATACCCATGTATGTCAAGGCAGATCTCTGCCGTTCACTGCGGTGACATAAATGTGTCACTTTGCATTTCTTAACTCCAAGGCACAGTTACACACACACACACGCAAATCTTCACTTTACCCTTCAAACGTACAGATTTGTATTTTATATGTAGGGTAAAAAATGTCTCTGATTGTTCTCAGTGCATCTGCATGCCTCCACTGTGCTGCCTATGTGTAGTATTGAATTTGTGCGTGCGTGTTTAACAATGCATTTATGCGAAAAGGCTTCTATTTGGAGCTAAAATGGGAATCCCAGAGGAGAACTGTGTCAGAGCTCTCTGTCTCTGTAAGATTCAAAGTTCACAAGACTGTCTCGTGTTTCCCCAACTAGCCTGAAACTCTTTCCGCTCGAGCGAGCAGTCAAATCCGAATCGCTTTATTCATCGAGCAGGATAAGTTCAGACAGAGAGCTGCAGAGATGTTTCGATGAGCAACGCTTACAGTAGCACACACTGACTTATGGGCTAAAAAACAGCAGGATCTCACACAGCCTGTTAGATGCATCAGGATCAGAGCTAGCGTTGCTTAAAATGAAGCAGAGCTCAAGAGTGTTCTGTTTAAGACAGGCAAAGATACAGTCTGAGCCAGAGTTCACTTTGATGAATATATGTTATCAGTTTTCTGTCTAACACCCTTTCAACATCAGCAGAAAAACTGTACATCAAACAAACATTTGAAGTTGAGCTAAATGAGAACTTAGAGCAAGCACTGGGAATGTCAGCATTGAAAGCAGAGGTCTAACGGCTTAATTATGTTTTTGATGCTCCACAGTGTGCTCATGCTATAGCCACTTTTAAAATGCTACTGTGTGTGTGTGTGTGTGTGTGTGCGCGCGTGTGCGTGTGTGTGTGTGTGTGTGTGTGTGTAGGTCTGCTACATTGGGTTATATGTATAAGCAAACACTTCCTGATCTGAAAATTATGAAAGCTAGAAAACTACAGTTTAAAAAGTAGTCACAGTTATGTATTTTAATTACACATTATTTAATTTGAAGAAGATATTAGAAGTGTGAAATTCAGAAAGTCCCGACTCAACAACTCCTTCTTCCCCACTGCTATCAGACTCCTGAACAGCTGACCTACCTACCTTTTCCGCGATCATCTGTAAGTGGCGGTATTGCAAAGATGAAGCTTTTAAGAAGAATCATGAAGAGGCAGAGAGTCATAGAGCGGGGTCAGTGAGTGCCAAGGTGCACAGCATGTAAAAGTTGCCAAAGTTCTGCAGCAAAGACAAACTCTAACTAATATTATAACAACAGGTAAACAGCACATAATAATCAGGAATAAAGAAACCCCAAATCAATCAGTCAGAGTACTGTTTGACGGCCCTGGGAACAGACGGGCATCGTGACAAGTTCATTTACAGGGAAATAGCCTCTTTGCAGTTTGTTGACTTGATGCGTGATATGCATGGACAATATGTGACTTAATAACTGCTTCTATAGAAAGTTGTGCACCGTTCCTCCATGTATAATTCCTCAGGCTTTCTGGTTTTTGTGTCACATTAAGCGTTATTTCGGGATCCCGCTGGCACTCCTGTAATTATTCTTTCTACGGTGGGCTAGCTTGTGATAAAAGTTACATGTTGAGCTGAGCTCATAATTATGATGTCACTTTTATCCTGCTGCTTCTCAAAGAAACCCAGTTCTTTCATTTTTTTTTTTTTTTTTTGGTTCTTGAAGGTATTTTGTTATTTAAGTGTAGATTTGCGTCCCATCAGTGTGTCTCAGCACCTCCCAAAGAGATCAGGGCCAATTTCACAGCCAAGGATTAGGCTTTATCCCTGACTAAACTAATTTTTTCCCCCATTGGAAACCCCCATTGAGACAGAAAATTACTCCTTAGCATTTGTCCGCGATACCTCCTAACAACCGTACACATAGACACACTCTTTTCTTCATAAGTTTGACAATGACTAATCATCCTTCAGCTTTTCCCGCAGCAGACTTAATTTGAAAAAGTTTTAAAAGTGTTCATAACTGCTTGCAAAATGAGAAGTCTACCTCAAAATTTTAATGTAACAAAGTATACATATGACTACTACTATTATTATTATTATTTACAGTAATAATAAGCAATAATATTAAAAGCCAGCATGCACATGGGAGAAAAAAAGAGAAAAAAAAAAAAAAAAAAAAAAAAAAAGCATGCACATGGGGGGCTAACATATGCTGTGGCACTGTTTTCTGAAGCAAATCTGCACTGCTGTGGAAGTTTTCTTTAGTTCCAGAGTTCAGCCCAGAACGTCTTGTCCCTGGCGTCGGACCGTAGCGTGTCCAGCAGTATTAGGTTATCAGCTCTCGTTGGATTAGTCGATTTTCCCTGGGCTGGAGGAATGCGTGAGAGTCGAGCAGCTCTGGTAGAGCAGAACAGGCTGTGCTCGGCCCGCCTGAGGAAACTGTGATCAAGTTTACATTAATGGACATAAATATTCAGCAGTAATGTCTCCACCCTGCAGAGGCATCAGAAGTTTAGGACTGTCTTATTAAGAGATAACAGATGCACAGTGCAGCACTGAGGTAACATATTTTTATGTGACTTTAAACAATCAGCATGTTTTCTGCATCTGAATAAAACCTAATGACTAAGGGTTCTTGTAGTGGATACTGGAGTGGTCTAATGGTCCCATTAGACTCTCTGGAGACGGTGAATGCAGATGTTTACTCTCTCAAAGTAAACATTTGCATTCACTTTTTAATTTCTCTCTCTGGTGGAATAATGGCGTTTATCAGAGTATGAAACAATGATCTATGTTTAGTCACCTTCTTGTATTCCTGTAATTTGGAGATTATGATTTTGGTGGTTGAGCACAAGAGTTTGGATCAAGTCTTCATAAATATTGGTTGTTCTGTTATCTGCAGGTTCAGATTACAGATACACATAAAAGATATAAGAGCAATGAATCTGGACCTGTCTCTTAATTAGCTCTGATTGATACAGTTAACTTTTGAAATAACGTTACTCAAATAGATGTCAATCACCACATCAGCTGAATGAAGGACATTTATGAGCTTCATAAAAAATATTTTTATAAGTATTTTAGAAGGTTTAGTCTCACAAAAGCATTGCATTAAAACAACCCTCTCTCTTTATGGCTCCAACATAAGGGTCGGAAGACTGGAGCAAGAAATTAGTTGATCCTGGCTTTAGTAAAGCGTACTTATCTGAAATAGCCAAACTCCTCATACACTGTCTTCAGTCCAGCTGCACAGCCAGGAGGAACGACACTAAACCACACCTCGTTCCACCATCTGTGATATCACTTTTGACGTGCACTGCTGTTCGTAGCCGAGGGGTCGGCAGACGTTACTATTAAAGGAGTCGTTTTTGACTTGATAAAGAATTACTTTGAAGAGTTGCTTTAAAGTCATGCAGGTATGAGTTCTGCCCACATGATAACACACATGGGAACTGATTCACTGAAGTCCTTTATTTGTTGACTGTTATCCCCGGATACTTTTCAGCAAATGCTATATGCCTTTACATGAAGTGTATTTCCATATTACTTATTTTTCTTTGCTGACTGCTTAACACAGATCAAGAATGCTATTCATCCAGCAAAAATGTCTGTTTGTCTCTGATTTTTCCTTTTTTGGATGTGGAATTTGAGTACCAGGGGACTCAAGACTAGCTATTTGTATGTATACAAGTACTCGCCACCACTCCTGAGGTCCAGCAACACTAAGAGGATAAGGCACCAGGTCACAGAAATAACATATGATGCATATATTAAAGCATTTGTTTTAATTGCTGCACATTCTTACAGCCAGAAAATATAAAGAATCACTTAATCCTGTAGCGTCGATGCTACAGGATTTCAAACATGAGATTTTGAGACCTCTACACCAACAGTGTGATTTTTTTCTTATGCATTTCTGTTTGTTTAAAATACAGCAATAATATTGTTGTAGTAAGATGATACAGATTAAAACTCATTTGCAAACTGGTATTTAAATTCTTGTCTGTTTGTTTTTTCAATAAGAAACTCTGGTTTAAAAAAATTGAATTCTTTACTTCACAGTTCAGGTTTTTTAGTATTAAAGAAATGAACTACTAAATAAATACATTTAAAAATAGATCCCTCCTAACTAATTTCCATAGTTTTTTCTAGATCAGAGCCACATGGACCTACTGGAAATGTGCAGAAGAGGCCCATGTGGCTCCAGACCTGCAGGTTTGCGACCCCTCACGTAGCCTAATGTCCCCATAGGACTGTTGTTGTTGTGAAATAACTTTTTCCTGCCTTTTTTCCAGTATTTTTTCACCAAACTAAAAAAAAAGAAAAAAGTACTCACAGAATGTCTTGTTTCCCTCAGTCATGGGTGCAGATTTGGCCTCAGTCTCCTGCAGCTGGGCAGGATTACTCATCTCAGCTAAAAGCTTTTATCAAATTACGCCGTGCGATGTGGTTTCCCACGCTTCTCATCTGCGCCTGTTATGATGTCATGAAGCAGCAGCGCTGCATCTCAGAGTAATGACATCATGTTGTTGTTGTTGTTGTAGCTTCGGGGGCTCCCTGAGGGCAAGTCTTCAGGGTGCACTTTAGAGGCGACCAGCACCCGGGGAGAGATTATGTGCACTTTCCAATGTTGTGACATAGCTGGTGAAAGCTCGGCTGGGATCAGTGACGTTAGTGTTGAAGTTTTCAGCCGCCAGAAACAGAAAAATTAATGTGCTTCCCAAACATCATCAAATCCATGTCCTGATCATCCTAAACACTCATTTGTATGCTTCCTATTCCCCTCTCTAGGTTTAGGAATTAAATGTTGTTTACTTTTATAAAATAAATGACCTTTAAATGGCGCCTTCCATTCCTAACCTTGCTTTGGTATTACAGTGTCCCCAGTGGCTTTAAGCCTTAAATTATCTCTTCATGCCACTGTTTGAGTAAACCACGAGAAAGACTTGGTTCCGAACTCCCTCCCGAAGTTTGTCTTTCAGCATCTCTCCCCGTACTTTCAACATTGTTCCAGATTTATAACTCGTTTTCTGTGAGAGCTAGCTGTTCCTTTCTGTAACTAAATCTAAACAAAAGTGACCCCGGTGCAGACATCGCCGCAGACTCGGCGTCCCTGTTCTTCGGAACGAATTGATGGCGGTTTCTCTTCTTCGTGTATTTGCATTGTTCTTTGGCTTTGAGGGGAGTTAAATGTTCTAACCACCAGCTAACAGCACTGATTATTATTTGATTAAGGGACTACGGGGTAAGACAGCAGGAGGCAAATGAAATTAAACAGCATAATAGAGCAGAACTAAACACCAACACACTGGGTAGGCCTAATCAGCAAAACAATGCCGAGTTTAGCTTGTGTCGCTGTGCTGCTTTATATGTATGTAAGGGTAAAAAACGTCTGCCAGGAATGGACAGCAGAATATCTTCTGCCCTTCTTTGCGTTATCAAAGAGATGATTAAAGGTTAAGGACTTGGTCCAGGAGTAGAATTAGCTTCACAGGTGGCCTTTCCCTAATGGGACTATTATTTAACAACAGGGGTTGAGCTGACTTTGAAAGCTTTGTTTAAATACCCTTTATTATCTCACATCCCTGAGATCCAAAGTGTTGCCGGGGGTACTTAAAATGATAAATGTGGTGAATTAATTTCTTATTCCCTCCATTTTTATTTTAAACAGGGGTCAACGTGAATATAAACAACCACTTTGTAAAACAGTCCGTCTTTTCTCGCTGCTTGTGTTAATGCATTGCTGCGTCAGGTCATGGGAGATTGCGTTCAGACTGGAAAGGAGAAGTTGGAAGCTGCCATTATAAAGCTAGATTAATGTATGATGCAGAGAAGCACTGACCCATCACATGATCCACGTTTGCCTACACTCACAAGCCCGTGGATGATGTCAGTGAGTGAGTGTTGACCCACAGTTTTGAGTTTTTGTGTGTTTTTAGAGCAGATTATATTCCCAGGCTTTATTATCACTCACTGTCAGCCTCTCTCAGTTTTTATTACCAATATTCATTTCAAAGCTCAGTTTTTAAAAACATACGATGTAACTACAGCCCAGCCCATGCAGCAGATATTAATGACTAACCTAGTATTGTGGATAGATTATCTCAGTTGTTCTCCTGAAGTTTGAAGTTTCCGTTTACAGCATCCTGCCATGTGACTGTATTTGTCCCTAACCATCGGGAACCCTCACGTTAACTTCTATCGAGTGGGAAAATGTTAGCGTTCATCCCCCAGCTTCACTGTGTTTATGTTACGCTAACATAGCTGTGTCGCTAGCGATGTAGCGCATCATTATATACCAGCTAGCCTAACTTCAGCAACTCTACAGACATCACTGCTGTTTAGTTTCCTGTCTACATTTATGTTGGAAGTGATAGCAGAGCTGTACATCTTAATTTGTTTCAGAAATCTCAGTCAGAACATGGTATATTATGTTTAGAAGGAAACTAGTGAGCTAACTCCCTGCTAACTTCTAACTCTGTTAGAAATATCCCAGGTGTGAGACTAATAAAGGTTATCTTATCTTATCTTAAATTTAATAAATTCTTTTTTCATGGATGCCTGGATGTTAAACTTAATTGTTACATCTGGTAGAGCAGCTACACTGATCATTTTATTGCAGATGAAAGAATTTAGACAGTTTTCAAATCACTGTGATGCGGCAGTGATCGTTTGACTTTTGGGACCTGCAGCGGAGTTTGGGGTCCAGACAGGGCTAATGGCGTCAGACTTAAAGACTGGATTGTTTTTGGACTGTGTTTGTTTGTTTTTTGGTTGTTTTTTTTTTAAACCAGAGGCGACAATAATCGGGTGAGAGGGTGGAGCGTCAACATATCAGCTCAGACTAGCCGCTTGTTTAGCCGGCTTGCTAACCTGTAGCTTCCTGGATGGTCTGCACTGTACAGGAAGCTGTAATACTGGTTAGATAGCGCCATTAAAAATGCTCCAAATAGCACCAGCAGCACAAATGTTGACCCCAAATGTCTTTTTAGGTCTATTTCTTACCAGTTATTTACATTGGCTTCAGCTCTAGAGGGTGCTGTTGGTGTCTGTGTGTGTGCCAGGCTTAAGTACAAATCTTTTATCTTTTGGAAAACTCTCCAGCTAAACACACATGATTTTCTTGGTTCTTTGTAATCTGCTAGGTGCACCAGCTATGAAGTAATCCTAGTGTATTCTTCCCCCTTATTGTCTTACAGGAGACCCACCCAGAGAGAAAAGAACATCATCAGCTGTTTGCTCAAATTCCTAAAGGCCTATTTATTCATGTTTAACAGAAGTGGACTTGCGGTTGAGCGAGTTATGTACATGTTATTGTTGGTCACAGTTCATTTTTGAGTCAGGCAAACACATGCATCATCTAACAGCTCAAGCAGATTGCGTTTTCTGGCTAGCTGTAATGTGAGGCCCATCTTGTCTAACAGTTTAAACTGAGGAAGGAAGATGTTCTGCAGCCTGTTAGTTTAACCTGAGGGCCATAAACTGAATAATAAATTACAAAAGCTGCTCTCAGCCAAATAAAACATGTGAGAGATTTGATACTCCCAGCTGAAGTCAGCTTTGTTTCTACAAAAGCAGAATGAAATCCCAAGTCCAGCGTCTGGCTCGCAGTCTTTGAGCATATTGGTAACAATCTGGACTGCCCGGCTTTACCAAAAACAGGACGACAGCAGTACCAACGTGGGATCTGCCGTTGCATAACAATCTGTGTTATAGACTGAAAGATAATAATACAATTGATCTGTTTTCTCTGTAAGACCTCAGCTCCAGAGGAAACAGATCTGCTGCAGATGTGAGCTATATACAAGGAAATGTTAAAAACCAAAAGCCATTATAATTTAATCCACAACCACAAGCTTTTTCTTGACCCAATCCAGGTTTTTATTGGTAAAACACAGTAGCAACTAGTGATCAGTTAAAATTAAAATTGTAAAACTGAAGGGAAGCTTCAGTTCTTCCGTTTGACTTGAAACTAGTGACCCCATGAAGCCACCAGAGGAAAGGAAGGTAGGGTTATTTAGCCCTCCATCCAACCAGAGGAGTCACCTTGTGCAGGTTTAAGACACTTTGGCCAAATTCATGTGTTATGCTGTCTACAGTAACAAAGATTAGCATGTGTATTATTAAATCTGTTTTGATTAAAATATGTCATCTTCATTAGAGTGTGTAGGGACCTGTCAAAAACTCAAATTTATAGACGTTTGAGATTAACCTCTTGACGCTCTAAGATTTCAACCCCCCCAAAAAAACAAAACACAGAAGATCCTTTTGTGTGTACTGAGCCTATGAAAACAGTTATGTAACGCTTCGTGGGGATCTGGAGGAGCTTTGGGAAGTCACAGTAAATCTATCCCACCCTGATGATGCCACAGTGATGTCATTAGGGTTATTCTGGCACGTGTTGGGGAAGTGCAGTTTTGTAATAGCTGTACAGAGTGGGCTGAGGAGGGTCTGATGCATTAGGTGGAGTGTGGGATGTGGAGATTTGGGAGCTTGGTACTACAAGCTAATAATCAGATGTACTTTGTGATGTAGTTTGAGTTTAGGAGAGTGGTCTATCTGAATCGAGGGTAACACAGTGTGCAGGCGAACAAAGTGTTTCACGGTGTTTAGATGTTGTGTGCAGTTGTTGCATCAGGGTTGCCTTTGGGGCTGTTACAGCTTTAGGCAGACGTGGGAGCACTGTGAACTGAGTGATTTAATTTTGAACTTTTAGGATTCTACATCATCAAACCTTCTTGGTTGTTTGTTCCCAAACTGCCACAGTCCTTTTCTCCTTTTTTGTTCATTCTCAGTGCATTCATTCTCTGATTTTATGCCCTTTTCTTCTGGTTTCTGTCTATATATGGATAGTTATGCAAGTTTGACAGATGTAGGGTGGGATGAATAAACACTTCTGTGAGAAGGAAAGAAAGGAAGATGGAAAGAAAGAAGTAGGAAACAGTTTGCTGAGCTTGAGGGATGAATTTCGGGGGGACACAGTAGGGTGGGATGGAGATGTAAAAACAGAAAAGAAAGAAAGGGGCAGAGATCTAGAATATCTGAAATGTTCCCGTGCCCCATGTAACCCCCCCCCCCCCAACCCTGTGGAAATTTTTTCTCCACGGTCCCCCCACCCTCCAGCATCACCACGACCACATTTATCTCTCCCAAACCAAAGTTACGTAACCAGATTGGGGTTCGGAGCCAGAAATGTCCTTACATAACCCCCCACTCTCTCACACTGCACTGTAGCAACACTGGAAATATTTAGTTCTGGTAGTAATTGAAGGATTTTATTACGATTTTAATGAAATCGAATTCTTTAAATCTCTTAAAATCATTTTTCTTTGACAGTTTTTAGTATTTATGTTGCTCTTTAGTCAGACCAAATCAACCAATAGAGGTCATTAACTCCGAGCAGCAAGTCCTGAGTGATGCCACATTTATGTTGAACCATGGAGACAAATGTAAACGTGACCAGCTGGGAATAATTTACATTACAGATTTGAGGCATGTCTGATGGCGTCTTCCTCAGTTCTTGACAACAACTACATTGGCGGTATGATATTTGAGTTTTGCCATGTGCAAATTTAGGCAGTTAGATTTTTTTTTTGAACAAAGAACTTTTACCAGGTTTACACCTCCTCATCTGGTCATTCGAGGGCACTATGCTGCACATTTAACAACTGGTGCTAAAGAGTTGCATAATGAGTCAAATTATAAACACGACCTGGTGTCCAGCTGTTCCCAAGCTTACGACAGCTGCACTCCTTTCGGACATCTGAAAATCTTTCATTGCAACTCTGAGGCTCAAACAAGTCAAAACTAAAGTATTTCCTTTTTGTGTGTTTTTGTTCATTAATTTCGACCTTCTGGTGATTTTCTTGTGGAGGTTGAATATCCATTAATAGCAACTGAAAGCAACGCCTCCATTTTGGTTCTTTCCCACAAATCAGTTGAGCCGGTACTTGTGGACATCTGTTCTACTATAAAGTCTGTTAAGCAAATTGACATGTTATGAGTGGGGTTAAAGTTCATGTCATGTAACTCAGTGGTAATAAAGCTCCCAACAATGAGAAGGTGTGTTGTCTTGCGAGGTAAAGGATGTGTTGTGTTGTTCCTTCTGTGGTGAGCTCATGATCACTGGTATATTTTAATGTCCGGCACATTTCATTATTAAACTAGCAGTAATCTGGCTCTGTGGGTGGTGGATTAGCAGATTAACAGGCCCGTATAGCACTCATACACACACAACATACACACACAATGACACACATATGTGCTTGCAAATTAGTGCACATCTGCTGTGGGATTAATTAAGGCTGCAGGTGACAGTGGTCAATCCAGGTCCCTGTCAACGTACAAAGATAAAGAGGAACACGTTGTGGCAATGTGTTGTCTTGGAGCTGTTCTGTGATGACACATTGTGATGTCACAATGGAAAAACACGAGGATGTCACAAATGTGAAGACAAATTATTTACATGGAGTTTGAATGTTCCCCCTGTGCCTGCATGGGTTCTGTCCGGGGAGCCTGGCTTCCTCTCTCATTCCAAGGACTTGTTGGGATTTGGTTAGTTAGTTTGGTTGGTTAATTGTGAATTGGCTGTATCTGTATCCGAATGGAAGTCAGATACACATACGTGTTAATACTGTGATAAATTGGTGACCCTGTCTGGGTTGGACCTTGCCTTTTCAACCTGTAACAGCTGGGATAGGCTCCATGCCAACCGTGACCCTGAATTGGACGAACCAAAGAGGACAGAGTGCTGGAATGAATATGGAGTAGTCCACAGTTGTGATAGATCTGGGAATCCCAGCAGATAGCAGCATCAGGAAGAAAGACCATGAGAAAACAGAAGTACCAGGGACTGAAGGAACAACTAGAGTAAATGTTTAAGGTGAAGTCTAGAGTGGTTTCAGTGGTAATAGGAGGATCAGGAACTGTAACCCAGACATTGGAAGCAGCTCCAGTAGATTCCAGGCACAAGACCAGATATACTTCTTATTCTTAGTATCTAGTTTTTTCTGTTTAATCACTCTATGTTTAATTAATTCTTGTTACCTGTCTTGAGTGTTTAGAAGTGTGTTCCTGCATCTTATTGAGTCTTCACCTCTGTTTTTTAAATATCCTCTGTCTCATGTGCTCTTTTATAGTTTTACTTCCTTTGTTGTCTTGAACAGTTTCAGCTGATGTTTCCGATTTCCCCGATTTACCTCATGTGTCTGTCTAAAGTTTGCATTAGCTTGTTGGTGAGTCACCCTGTGCTTCCTGCTTTCCCTCAGTCGTGTGTGCACTCGTTGGATTTATGTTCTTTCCTGTGTTTTGTAATAATTTCTTTCACTGCAATGAAGATTCGTTGCGTTTAAGAAGTCTGCCTATGAAGTCTTCATTTGGGGCCACGATCTTCATATTATGACATATCTGTATTATACATGTTTATGCTGCCTTCCTGTTAAAAAAAGCAGAGAACCAAGATAATTTCCAGCTACATATTTTTATTTTTAGCACAGACTGAAACAGAGCACAGGTGCCTCACACAGCACTCAAGCACAAGCGCATAACTCACAGTTCAAAGAAACCCTTGTTTATCTTATACTGGGCTTTGGTACTGCCCCCCAGTTCATCCTCTGTCTGAAACAAGAGTTGTAGCTCCTCTCTATCTAAAGCCTCCTTCCCTTTAAGCCAACTTTCTTCTTAATTGGCTTTCCCTCACAAACAAATGATTTGGGAAACATTTGGGTTTCCCAACTTGTGCTTGACGATCCAATCTTCTCTTAACCTCAAACCTGAAAGTTGGAGAAGTTCTACCAATTCTGACTTTGCAATTTACTGTGGTAACATCAAGCATGAACAGCAGTAAAGCTGTAGATGCTGTAATCTGTGTTACCACTGTTGTGCTTTTGTGACTTTCCGAATAAGCTATAGAAAGACCACTGATAATGTGCTATCTGTGAACACAATACCCAGAGATTCAATAGCAATACCAGGTATTGCTATTGAATCTCTGTACCTTGCTGGGAGCAAAAAGAAGTCTGTGATCCTGACTCGGTGTGATGGCACTCTCAGCTACAAGACCCAACTGCTGAGGTAAGGCCAAGCATTAAATAACCACCGCAGATACATAACAGCAGTCTGAAACTTGAGCTTTCGGTTCACAGGGATTTCTTGCACATTCACTGATCTCACTGATACTTTACAGAGAAAAAAGCCTAATAGCATAAAAGATGCATTTAACATCCATTTTAATCATTTCTGATGACAACAGGTGCAACTGTCATCAGCAGATAATAAAATAAGAACTCATCCTTGAGTGCTTGTAAAGAAGGCAGCTTCTTTTTGATTCACAAAGACGTTTTTGTCACACAGGAGGCTTCTTCAGTTCTACCCATGTATTTAACCTCCAGTGGGTCCTAATCATTGATCCAGATCATTGATTGTAGTAAAAAAGTACTTTGAGTGCTAAATTAAAGTAGAAAAGTGCTATATAAGTACCAGACTGTTCACCATTTACCACGACCTGGATGACTGGAGAACCTACACAGATGCAACTAGAAGTTGTTGTAAGGATTCGTTGATGATTTCAAAGCTGTACTGAGCTGAGAGCTGCCAAACCTTTTTAATTTGGAGCAGCTGGTGAATTTTCTTTGAAAGCCAAAAGTCACTTTTTTGCTGTTTGAAGTATTTCAGTCTGACTGTAATCAATCAATCAGTGACCTTGTTGCATCAAGCAGCTGAAAAACTATTGTAACCTTTGTTAAGGTTGTTTATTCAGTTTAGTATCACATGACTTTTTCATGTGGTGTACCTGTATTAGCATTTCGTGCTATTTTTTAAAACTAGATAAAGAGATTTCTTTTCTATCAGATCGTTTATTTTTTTAATAATGACTAAATGAAAGACATGAAGGTGAGCAAAGCTTGCAGTAGGATATGAGCTGCATTATTCTGCTTTTATTAAAACTGTGACCCTGTGCACCCCGTCTTGAAGCTTTTGCATTTATTAGACGACGTCACTTTTCTTTCTTTCTTTGCTCACTTCTTCCTGTGCATTGCCAGATAGGTAACCATATCCATGCCCTGCCTTCATCTTTTCCCTCATTTGCTGCCTCTCATTGTCCCACACTCAGATTTCCTCAGGTGTGTCCGTCTCTCTGTTATCATCCCAGCACCTGTTGAATCGCTGGTTGCGGTCGATACCGTCGTTAGTGTTTGGCTGCGTGAACAAACGGCCTTGAGACTGTGAATGAATGAATGTGGACTTTGTGTGCCTTTTTATAGTGATCTTCCTGACACAGGGTTGATTTAAAAGAGAAATAAAAACATTTTCACACGAGCAACTGAAACAACAGGTCAAATAACAACTTTAATACCTGCAGGATGAAGGATGAAAGTCTCTGAAAAGCAGCACCGGAGGCTAACGAGGGCATTTGCTATGTGTTCAGTTGCAAATGAGTAAATCTCTGTTGACATTTATGCCACTTTGTGTGTGTGTGGTCCTTGTGGTGGATTACAGTGTAGTCTGAATTATTGCCCTGACTTGCCCTCTGAGGGAATGACCACACACGGACACACACAGAGCTACAAACACACATTTTTACGTATCCGAGTATAATCTGCACTCGACCTGTCAGAGTCCTCGCTCAGCGGGGATCATTAAAGAGCAGTTAATTACCCATAATCCTCTCTAGGCCAGATGTCTGCTCTGTTGGAATGATCTGAATTTGTGAGCCTCCCTTTTCCTCATATTTTCACCTCCAACAATCGTTCATGTGTTTTGTTGTTTTTTTCTAATCCGTTGTTTCCTCCTGTCTGTTTGCGTTGCTCCTCCCACTTTAAAGCCTCTTTCATACCTGCTGTCTTTGATCCTCTGTTGGGAGTTTGTACACTTGATTTGTACTCTCGGTGTTTCTGTCTCTCTCTCTTTCTGCTGGTTTCTCTGCCCACAAATCCTCCCCCCTCCTCTCGCCTCCCGCCTCCTCCTTGCCTCTCTTTTCTGTGCACACTCGCTCGGATCCAGAGGCACTCGAGTGTTGTTGACTTGTTGCAGCCACCCCAAAACAAACTTTAGTCCCACAGCCTGCTGTTTGAGCCACTATAAGGTACTGTAGCAATCGGAGCCAGTGTGTATGTGTGCGTGCGTGACTTCATGCATTTATTGCATTTAATTAGTTTGTAGCATTGAGTGTGTGCACAGCGTGCAAAGGTGAAACATTTTGAGTCTGTGGTGACTGCTGGATTTGTGAGGCTTTTACTGTCACACGTGTTTTGTTTTTTAACTGATTTAAATCTGCATCAGCTTATTTGGTCTCAGGGGAAAAATCTTCCAATTATCTGTGTTTCCAAAGAGGCTTTGAAGTGATAAATTACTCCCACTGTAAGCTGACAGCCGAGTGACACTCAAAGATGATTTTTACTTTGCTTTTTTTTTTTTTTAAGAAATCCAACTTCGGGGTAATTAAATAAACCTTCATTTGTCACTTTTGTGACTTTGGAAACATCATCTGACGAAAGCCAGTAACTGATTTTCATCTCAAAGTGAAGAAGTCCCTGAATATAATAACTGTGGCACAATTTGATCCTTTTTTGTTTTAAAGTCGGGTTTGACGGTTTCATTCATTAGTTGTTCTCTCTTTTTTTGGCTTTTATATTCAATTTTAAACCCAGATTAGAATTTAAAATGAGTTTTAGACACAATAAGTGAATTTCAATCCACTATCACGGTCCTGCCATCAAGCTTGTGGGGACGTCTTTGAGAAGAAAAGCGTGTTAACAGTGAGGAGAGCTGACTGAGCTTTCTAGAATCTGTGTGTCAGCTCATCCTCGTTAGCCGTAGTATTTAGCAGCTAGCACCAGGGCCTGGGTTTGGAATCCATGTTTAAAAATTGTGATCAACATCCTCCTTCAGTCCAATTAGCAGCTATTGTCAGTATTGTGGAAGTTTGTGTGCATGTGTGGGTGGGTGGTTTGCAGTCGGTTTTTGTAAAAAGCAATATGATCGTCCATTTGTTTGTCTGTGGTTTCACTTTGGAGAAATCTTTCTTGCTTTCATCTTCTCCTTCTTCTTCATCCACCTTTTCCTCCTCATCTCCACCTAATCCTCTTCCTCCTCTCCCGAAACACCTCCTGAGCTGAAGTGAGGGCTCACACATAAGAAAATCTGCATAAACAGGCTCATTTATTGCTGATATTGTTGCAGATTAGACATCTGATCCTGCTGTCTGTAGCTAGCCATAATATCAACAGCCTTTTATAAGCCAATAATATGCCAGCTAATGTTAGGCTCAAGTAGCCTAAAAATCCCACTTTCTGTCTAATAAACAGTTTGGTTGCATTCTTACATCATGTGAGAGTTTTTTTTGCAGGAGTCTATTGCTCCACTTCCAAGGAAGCTTCAGAAACCCTAACAACGGTGTCTTTAAAAGTACATTTTTAATGTCAATGAGACTTTTTACCCAAAAACTGAAGCTAAAATATGGCTTAATATCATACATAAGAGATATTTTAGACAGATTTTAGGCTAACAAGTCATTTAGAACAGTTTAAATACCAGGAAATCCTTTTTCTGGCACAACACTGCCACTATGGAGGGTAACAGACGGTTAAATAAATGAAGCAATCCAATAATGGCACTTATTAAATAACAGTGCACAACCTGAAACATATGATGGCATGACTGAAAACCCAGTAACCTGACTTTTAACTGTGCTTCAGTTAAATTTTTACTGATATGATTTTTCAACCCGGCAAAAAAAACAACCAAAATCACCGCCATAAACCAACCAGCGAGTTGGATGATCACCCAACCCTAAAGTTGTTGCTCTGCTTTCTGTGATGAAATAATCTCAGTGGATAAAATACATCCAAACCTTTATCAAGAGTGACAGAGAAGATTTATTTATGTTAAAGCCAAAATTCAGATCCAGCCAGATGTTGATTAAAGTCGTTTGACTGAATCAGGAGCCGCTAAGAGGAAGAGGGCAGTTCATGGCTGTCACGTTTGGTGGTTTCCACCACTGGCAGGATGAAATCGCCAAAACTCAGGCAGCTAAAGACGGCCAGCGTCTCTGTACAACTTCTAGGGCTCTGACATCAACATCATGAAATACAAATCAAAGGTTTCTCGACACTTTTTCAGCCTCGTTTAAAAAAAATCCCCCTCAACACCTCAGTGAGGTTTCCTAACTTGGGGTGACTCAGCTGGAAAATGGAGCTGCTCTGATCGGAGCGAGCTCTGTGGCCCACAGCAAATAAAACCCACAGACATAATATCAGATTTAATTTTCTTTCTCAACAGAGGTTTCGCAGGCTGAAACAGAAAACAAATCTGAGTTGCACCTGTCTCTCATTTGCTGGAACAGGACAAACAGGTAAAATCGCTTCCTGGCTCGTGGCAAAGGGGGAAATATGTGTTGAGCAGAGCACGGAGGAGGTAAACAAATGCTTGACTGCTGAAAAAGAACTTCTGTTTGCCTTGTTTTGATCCTTTGTTTCTCTGAAAGCGGCCTCTCTCTTATTATGAGAAGGTTTGGCTTGGCATGCTCTGATAGCTAGTTCAAGGCCGGGCCAAGTTGAGAGAAGGGTAAATATTATGGATGCTGTGGTGAGATTTGAACAGCGAGGGAGAAAAGAAACCACACTTTCTATCACGCTTTGGTCAGCTCATGTGAGAGCTGCAGGGATGTGGAAGGAGAAGTCAGGTCTTGTGGTCGTCCTCGTGTGAATACGACTTGAGAAAGAAGGCGAGAGACGAGAGCGAAATCAGCGGCGGGCAGCGAGGTGGAATTTTCTCACCTTGCCTGACTTTTCTGGGACAGAGACGGTGATAAAGGGGAGGGATGGAGAGTGAGAGGCTGAAGCAGTAAAAAGACGGAGTGGTTCAAAGAGATGAGTCTGATAAAAACGATCTTTCAGCGTAAGACTGAGCCTGAAACAGAGAGAAGAAAGTGAGTGTGCCTGTAACTCACAGCCGTAGCTGACAAGATGTGGCCGCCTGTGTGAAATTGAGGCCGTCGACTTAACGAGATATTCTGAAAGATGGCTGGCGGACATTACCCCCCCCCCCCCCCAAAAAAAAAAAACAGGCAGGATCAGCAAGAAATTGAACGGTTCGCTCTCTAACGCTGCTCTCTGTTTCACCCTCCGGGCCTCACAGCTGTTACATAACTGGTGGTATCAAAATTTGAGGTGGGGGGAGGCTAAAAGCAATCTTTGTGGTAGGTCCGAGGATGAACCTGGATTAGTGATGGTTTAGGGATATTGGTAATAGGGAATCCCAGCAGATTTCATTGAGCAAATATGCCAGAGAGTACTAAATGCCAGCAAAAGGGAGGGAGGGAAAAAAAGACAGGAGTTCAGCTCTGCTGACAGCATCCATCCACCTGCTTTAAGTGTCTGTGAGAAGAAGGCTGTGAATCCAGCTTCAGTGCGGTGGTCGTGTCTGCATTTACAAATACCTGTGTCGTATCTTTTGTGCTTCACCAGTTTTTGTAGGTTTGGATAAAGGATTGTGATATTTAAGATAATTTCTTAAAAAGGCAAATGTTACAAATGGCTCGCTGGCCAGTAGCCACATAACCCACTGGCAAAACCAGAACCCATAGTCTCATCAGGAAAGTGTTTGTTGATGTCATTAAGTGAGAGGGACGGGGGCCATTCTCCCACAAATTATCCAACTGAAAGTTCTTTTGAAACCACTGGAGGCGCCTCCTGCTGGCTATTATATCTGGCCACCAGGGGGCGATCTGACAGAAAGTGCATGCCTTGCCTTTTGAAATAGACTGCATATAAAAGATTAATTTAGTAACTGTGACATCCCCCAGTGGTTACCAAAATCCTGCTGTGGAGCTTCGAGTTGACATTGCCATCTTGGTGTTTTGACACCAAATGGGACGAACGAGGGCGTATCTAACTGACACAACAAGTAGTACTCCACACTGCAAGGCTAACAATTCACCATACAATATAAAGCGCTATGAGGCAACTGTTGTGATTTGGTGCTATACAAATAAAGCTAAATTGAATTGAAGTTGTCATTCACGTTGTTAAGCATAGCATGCTTTTTGGTCTTCCTCAGTTACAAAATTAGCATCATGTTTTATTCTGGTTTAAAGCTAGACACTGAGCCCATAAATTAAAGAGGGTTCACCCAGTGAGTGAGCTGAGGGATTTTTCTCTATAAACAACATGAGTCGCCCCCTGCTGGCCATTAAAAAACAGATTTCCATGTTCTCTTTATTCAGTACCAGAAGTTGTGTCCAATTTTTATATAGAGTCTATGATATAAGATTTTTCTCTCATTAAGTAAGTAAACTTTAGATTTACAAAAGCTTGATGGATGTTTTCCCTCGTGTCTATTAATTTATGTGATAATATTTCATTGTCAGTCCTCGACTTTGTTTCTTTGCAGAGTGCGAGCCAGCATCGTCTATTCTCCAGCACACCCTTGAAACACAATGCTCTTCATTAAAGAAACAGCAATAATGATGCTAATAAAGTGGAAAATAATCTACTAAAATGTGCCTTTAGGGGAAGGAGATGAGCTGTGAAGTGATTTTTCTCAGTTTTACTGCTTGGGCTGTTAATGCTGTGATGGCTTCTGGCAGAAGAAGCGTACAAGTAAACATTCCCATGAAGCCACAGAGAGTCCGCTCCCGTTTCTCTGGAAGTAAACAGACGGAAGTTATTGTGCTGGAATCTCATCTTCATTTCCTCATTGCTGGTCTTATCTGTGTATCAGCTTGCAGAGAAATAAATGTGACCAAACTGGATCCGAGTGAGATGCTCACATAAATGCAGTCAGTCAAGAGTTTATTTAAATATTCTTGTGTCATGAAAACATATCAAGTAAAATCTGGTAAATGCAAATATATGTTTATCATTTGTATCTTAACTTTCAAACAACACATTCTCGACGGCTACTTTATTAGATATGTCTGTTCCACTGCTCAGGAATGCAAATGTCGAATCAGCCGACTGCATGGCAATGCACGTAAGCATGCAGACATGAGCAAAATGACCTGCCTGGTGCCAAGTGGGCTGATGCACTGGGGTTTTCCCATGGAACCATCTCTAGGGTTTATAGAGACTGGCCTTCTTTAAGCAGATTCAAAGTCAACTGTAACTCAACAGAGGTATACAGAAGAGCATCTTAAAGCTTGAAGCAGATGGACTGGAGCAGCAGAAGGCCACACCAGGTGCCACTCCTGCCAGCTAAAGAACAGGAAACTGAGACTCAGACTCACTAAACCTTGACAATAGAAGACTGGAAAAACATTATCTGGTGTGAGTCTCAATTTCTGCTGCTACATTCACATGGTATGGTCAGAATTTGCAGTAAGCACCATCAAAACATGGCTCTGTTGTGCTTTGTATGGAAATTTATTTCAATTCAGTTTTATTTATATAGCACCAAATTACAACAAAATCCCCTCAAGGAAGATTATATTGTAAGCCAAAGACAATAATTGAGAGAAAACCTCAACAATCAAACAACCCTCTTTATGACTACAGTGTACCATCTTCTGATGGCTGCTTCAGCAGGATACACACCATGTCACAAAGTTTAAATCATCTCAAAGGGATCTCTTGAAGATGTCAGTGAGTTTAATGTGTATGTAGGCCACTGTCATCAGATCTCGATTTGCATCATGGATGTGCAGCTGACAAAGATGTACCTAATAAAGTGACCACCTCTTTTAATTAATAATTCATCAATAAATATTTTTTACAATCTTTAATAAAGCTGAAATAATTTGAATACCAAGAATTCGTCAGTTGCCAAATTCTCACAGCAGCACTAAAGATAGTTTTTCTCGACTCTTGATAATTTGGAGAAGAGCTCTTCATCGCCTTTCTCTATCAGGATTTTATCAGGATGTGCAATGCAGCAGAGAGGAAGAGAGGTGACAGAGGAGAGCAGGACAAGAAGAAGACGAGGAAGGATCGGGTGGGTTTATCAGGCTGTACGCTCGTTCTGACGGATCAATATTAGGACCAAGAGAGACAGACTGCAGTCTTCAGTCAGACTTCTGCTCTGTTTAACAAGCACACAGCAGTTCTTCTGATATAAATTAAGTATAATATATTGAATTGAATTGAGCTGGACGGGCAAATAAGGTTAAAAGATGTAAAAGACAAAAGACAGAAAGAAATAAAAAATTAGTGGTACGGCCACGTGGTCATGAAATATAATGGAGAGATAGGAGTACTTAGTTTTGGGATATAAAAGAACAAGAATGGCCTCCAGTGCTCTTTACTCTCTGCTCCTGACAAATGGAAACGACCTGCAGGCTCCGTGTGTGTGTGTGTGTGTGTGTGTGTGTGTGTGTGTGTGTGTGTGTGTGTGTGTGTGTGTGTGGTGGTCAGTTTGCTTTTCCTTTTTATTCCGTAGTCAACAAAGATGTAACACTGCACCATCTGTCTGCTTTACCTCCAGAGGTAGAGTGCCATCATTCCACTGTGGTTTTATGACTTATTATTAGTTTTAGATCTAACCCAACAATGATGCAACAGTGAGCAAATATGATGGATGAAGGGTCCATCATTCTTTGTTTTTGTTACTTATCGACACATCCGGCAGCTGTGGGGCAACATTATTTTTCATTTGGAGTGGTGTTCCTATCTTTCTGATCAATTTAAGTCCAAAATTTCCTTTAGTTGTTTTTTGTTTGCTTTGGTGTCCATGTACTGCTGACTGAATTCATCACGTTCTCAGTTCAACTCTTCACCGAGTGACGCTCGGGCGGGACTTTTTAATGGGTTAATATTTTGACCTGTTTGGGACCACAGACTGTATATAAAAGATGGACTGATGGCTCGTGACCTGTTTTTAGGATTTGACTAAGAAAATAGATGACTATCAAAAAGTCGTCCCATTATGAAGTTTACGCTACTTTATTTTCATTTTCAGTTTAAAGAATGCCATAATTTATTAAATAAACACCAAGTTGTATTAAAAAAATGCATGAAACTAGCAATCGATGATGTAAACTCTTAAGGAAAATATTTGCTGAGGTATCAAATCTGTGAATAGTAGTAGGGTTGTTTTAAGTAGCCTTTTATAAATCCAGAAAGAATAAAAAAATATCTCTATATAAATTTAAAGTAATTATCAGTCTCCAACCCCAAAGCCCCTTTCGCTAGACTGACATGCAACACATACAAGACATTGTATGTATCAGTGATTGGCCAACATAGTGAGTGTTTGTTTTGGTTTTTTTTCTTTTTTTTGTAGGTAATTTGTATCATTTTTATTATTTTTAATAAGCTATTTGCTGCCATCTTCTATTTACAGTCTTTCCATTTTATCCCACCCACACCTTTTAGGTTCATTATGCTCAATAGCATCATTACAGAAACTCAGAAATTCATAATTTATACCAAGGTTTGAAAGATGAGACTTTTTTGGGAAAAAAAAATCCAAACAAAACAATAAAAAAACCTCCAATTCGGAGTTTTCTTCTCTTATAGCAGAGCTGATGTGGGGATTTTTGTCAGAGTGGCGATCCCTGTCGTACAGGAGAATACGGCAGCATGTTAGCGATGTAAAATGGTGCAGAGCTGTGGTGAAGTCACCGTTGGCATGCAAAGTGAGTCTACTGGACCAACTTGCATACTGCAAGATGACACCAAAGGAGTACCAAGAGCACATGACTATATAAGTAGCTGCATGTGCGATAACTGTTAAATGTGACACTGTGTTCAGCAGATGTTTGCTTGGTGTGTTTTCTTTCTCTTTTATTTTGTTGGTGAGCTTAGTCACCTGACAGCGCTGCCCACTGTGACCCCTGAGAGCAGTGAGGAGGAACCGGTGCAATAAAGTTATGAGCTGGACAGCTCAGCAATGTGCTGAGAGCTGAGTAAAGCCAAGCGGAGCTGCACATCCAGCTCATTCCTTATAACGAGCGTCCTTTCACACTGCTCTGATACATTCTTATAATTAAAATACTGATTGTAGCTGCTTTCAGTTTTTGGCTCAAAGCAATCATCAATGTCATGTTTAGTAAACACAGAAATTAAAGGTTTTGAAAAAAGTAAGTCAAACGTTGAAAAAATGTAAGTTTAGTTCTAATTTTTGAGTTATTTCAAGTTGTAAGGGTTAAGTGATGTTGTGCTGCGAGGTAGCCGTGATACGCCTTTTTCAATCTTGAGTAGAAAATGAATTTCCACTTAGTCCCTTCATAACTGTGTCTGGGTGACCTTGTCCAACCTCTACATCTGTGTGTGTGTGTGTGTGTGAGACCTGTGCTTTACGAGATCGAGTGTGCGGACTTGATAAAGGGAAGGGAAGATGTGAAGGAAAATGAAGGGAGCGAGGAATGAGAAGAGAAATCCTCTCCTCATTTTGTATTCTCCCCGCTTCCCTCTTTCACTCCTTCACCCGCTCAGTCTCATTCCCTTTGCCGCTCACTTCACTTTCAATTTTTCTCCCTCGATCTGAGCCCACCCAGTTTCCCCATCCTTATTTATTCATCTTGCTTTCTTTTTTTCCCCCATCTCTTTCTGTCCTTCTCCTTTTCCTGGAGTCCTTCTCCACACGTCTACCCCCACATTTTTCTCTGTCCTTCCACTTTATGGTCCAAAGGTGTTTGGCCACCTTACTTCTGATGTTTTGTACGATTCGTGGATCGTTATCAGATGTTTTATTCACAGCACGAAACAATGACATCTTTATTCCCGTGCAAAAGGCTGCAACACATGAGGCTATTAGTGCATCAATAATTCAGTGCATCTAGAAATATGGAAAAATTATGACTGAAAATTATTTAAACAACTTCAGATGTGCAAACCCCCTAAAAAGCCTTTATTTTCCTGGCTGAAGACGTATCAGCTTGCACCTTTTCCATTTCACAATGATATTAACCTTTTTTTTCTGCAGAAATAAACTCAGAGCTGATTCATTTCCATTACTTCTTTTTATGTACAGGTTAAGTCACACAAAGAGACATGAACGTCTATAACATACTTGAGCATTTTAAAATAAAGATTTATTAAAATGATTTCTTCAAAGCCACGCCCACACAGGGACCTGACATTCCAGTTGCCTAAACAACCCTCTAACGCGTATGTGACTATTAGTTGGAACGTTGTCTGGATCTGGTCCAGACGTGTTTTTAGAATTCAGTGAACCATTTCTGTTTTAAAATCTGCAACTTTTCTTATATTTACAGTAGTCAGTGCTCGTGTACAAGAAGTCAGAGACCAATCACATGCACTGTAAGTCATCCCATGTGACACAACTCAGCCAATTCAATTCACTTTCAGCGGAATTCTGCCTGAGACTTTTGAGAGATTGGAGGTGGAGCCCAAAGGAAGGAAGGCCCTAATGGGATTGGTCACAGGTTAAAGTTATCACGTTTCACCCCAGCAGCAATGTACTTGCTGGTTTATGCTCTATTTGTTTACAATTTGGAAAATGAAGTCTGCTGGATTAACTTTGCACACTTACTTTAGCTGTGTTGCAGTGGAAGTGCTGACAGCAGTCACTGGATTACTGTAATAGGGAAAAGGGGAAGTTCTGAAGGCTCCGCACCCCGGTCCCAGAGGCTCGGGAGATAGAGCGGGTTGTCTACTAATCAGAGGTTTTGGTCGATCTCTGGCTTACAAAGTGCTTAGACATAAAACAATCTACTTCTATAAATGTGTTTGAATGAGGCTTGTAGTACGAAAGTGCTTCCAGATTAAGTAGAAAAGCAAGGTCCAGCTAATCCATTTACATACCTTAATGTAACAAGTTGCTGAGGCAACTGTTGTTGTGATTTGGCACTATAGAACTAAAATTGAACAGAATTGCTTAGGTTGCTATCTCTGTGACCCGACCCAGGTTAAGATTCAAAACGCTTCCTCGTCATTATGCAAGCATCGACAAAAGGCAATAAACTGAAGAAAATTGACAGATGGTACAAGTGTAGTAAATTTAACAGACTGTTTATTAGTGAAATACTATATGATGATACTGAAAGTGCAACGAGAAAGAGGACTGACCTTTTCGCTCTGTGTCAGCTTTTGCAGTCAAGTCCAAAACTTCTCTGCAAACATACAAATAAAAGCTGTCGGTCACACTTGCACGACATCTCCAGCTAGCATCACACAAGCGATACCGGCTGCTTGTCACTGATACCAGTCCAGCTTTCTGACTCAGTATCAGACTGACATCTAATCCTCACACTGAATTGGCTCACGTCCTCCTTTCAAGCCTGAATGCTGTCGCCTTACCGGGTATCTATCTCTCCTACAGCTTTTCGAGTTCCTCGGCTCACCAAAAAGCTTTTATTTTGGAGAATGTCCTAAACAGCAATAAAATGAGAGTAAAGGTTGCTGTCAGCCAAGTCTGCAAAAGTATGTGGACAACAGCAAAAAAGGGGGGAAGCAAGGTTGTCCAAATACTTTTGGCTGTGTAGCGGGTGTCTCCTCAGTTTTCTGGTCACATAGCTGATAGTGGACCAATCTATCACTTTCTCCTTCTCTGCACCGACCCCTCCTCTTTCTTTTCGTTTTTTTCTCCCTGATTTCTCGCTCTGCCTCTTTCACTCCCTCTCCTCTCTCTCTCACTTGTGTTCCTCTTCCTCGATCTCTCGTCTGTGATTGCCTGCATTCTTTCTGAATTGAACAGCAGCGGCTGGATTCAACTGGCTGGGAGCTAATCAACGCAACGGATGCTCTCTCTGTCTCTCTCTCTCTCTCTCAAGATACACAAACACACACATGCGTAACGCACATGCTCACTGGCTGCACTGAAACCTTACACTAAAATATGCACAGCTGCTTACGCACACTTTGTTTCTCTCACACACAAACACGCCGGTACCCAGGCTGCTTTGTCACCAGCTCACGTAGCGCTGTGCACTCACCCAAGCTCTCTCTCACACTCACACACACACATATATACGTAGCGTAGGACACACTCATCTGCAATCACACGCCGAGCTCCCCTCACACACCACAGACATGCAGTCACACACTTCGGGACGCAGGCGGTTTCGGTGATGCTGTGACGCTCAGTCCTCCCTCTCACTCACACACTTATCGGCTGTCACTCGTCTTGCACATGCTTTAATCCGGGAGACGAGCTCACACCTCGACCGTCGCTCTCTCTCTCTCTCTCTCTCTCTCTGTCAGTCAGTGTGTGTGTGTGTGTGTGTCGGTGGCATGAAGCGGTGATGTTTTGGGACAGGAAGAATAGTATGGGCAATTCCCAGCGACGGCCCAAAGGAAGACACAGACCCAAATCGGCAACAGGTACTTTATCCCTGTATCTGTCTGGTGCATTTTTATGATTCCCGTCTGCCTCTCACTCTGTTTCCCTTCTCCATCAGTCCATGCATGCACTCATTTGTCCCCCCAGTCGAACCTCACCTGACTGGACTCTTTTCACTCATGTATTCATGCATCTTTTTCGTCCACTCATCTTCCACGCTTCCCCAGCCTATGTGCGTTTACCCACCTGCCTATATGCTGTTGTCATGTAATTCTGTTTATTTTTCTGCTGATTTATGCACCCATTCATCCTAAACTAATTATTTAATGCACGCGCAACCCTCTATTCGCCCCTATATGGATCCAACCTTTCATTGTATGATTTCCATTCATTTGCTTTTTGGATTTCTGCCACCAAATTTGTCATATTCAGAGCGTCTTATCATAAATCCCTGCATTTTCCATCCATCTTTCCCTGTCTCTGTCCAAACCTTTGCTGACTTCCTTCCATTTATTCACCTGATCTCTTCTCGGTCTGTCCACCTTTGATTTGTTTTTGGTTTTTTGCCGTCCTTTCATCTTCCGATTTCTGCCACCAAATTCGTTATAGTCCAGGCAAATCACATCGCCCAAAAAATCCTTCCATCCATTCATATAGTCCTGCACTGGTCCATCTAATATTGCTTCTACAATCCATTTGTCGTCCAATTTTACCGTCCATCTCTCCAAACCATTTCATAGCCACATCTCACACATCTAAATAGTATTGATATTATGCTCTTCTTCCTTCATTTTAATCCCTCCAGCAACTCATTCATCATTTCCTTCCCATCCACATCTTTTTAAACTGGCTCTCAGTCCTCTTTTCAATCTCTCCATCCATCCTGGAAAGCCTCCATTCGTTCTTCTATCTATTTATCCTGTATAGTAGTGCCATTTGGGCCATTGTTCCATCCATTTATCTCTAACTTTCCCCATCTCTCCATCACCAAGGCTCTAACCCATTCACACCCCCATTTATATCATTTGTGCTTCGATTCATTTATCATTTAGCTCACGTTTAATCACCCAAACATCCATCTCACTTTCCAGTTTCCTTCATCTTGGCTCCCAGGTTTGAATAAACTAGGTCAATTTGTCGTATAACTCTTTGCTGACAAACTGTGTGTGTGTGTGTGTGTGTGTGTCTGTGGGTGTGTGTGTGTGTGTCTGTGTGTGTGTGTGTGTGTGTGTGTGTGTCTGTGGGTGTACCCTATACACTTTAAATTCAAAGTGTGTGCTTGTGCAAATTCTAATGTTTCATGTTTTACACATTTTGAGTACAAGTTGCCACATGCTGCAGTGTTGTGCATGCACAAGTGTGTGTGTGTGTCTGTGTGTGCAACTGCTCGGGTGCACTGCCCAGTCCTGCACGGTTGGATGGGATTACTAGTGGTCTCTTTAATTATCTCTGGGGGCGAACGAGGTAGAGATAGTGTGCAGGAAAGAGAGAGAGAGAGAGAGAGAAATGGGAGATGGAGAGAAGCGGAGATGACAGCCCTTGTAAATCTGACGCTCTTACTCGCTTCCTCATCGAATGATAAAGGGGGAGAAGGGGAAGAGGAATTGGATAGGAAAGGATGGAGAAAGAGAGGGAGACAAGAGAGGGGGCAGTGGGAGGTGAGGAAGATGATGAAGCAGAACAAGAGGAAGATTGGCTGGGGCAGAAACGACGAGGAGGAGAAAGATGAGGGAGCAAAATTAGAGAAGGTGAAAAAAAAATTGATGGTGAAGCGCTTGGAGGGGAGGAAGAGAAGGATGTTGCACTGCAAAACACACATGCAAAGTGTTTATGTCGCTTTGCAGAGCTGCATAGAGCCGAGCTGAGAGAGTAAACACACCCATATGCTCAGTCTCCTTCTGGAGAACAGTGTGTGTGTGTGTTTGTGTGTGTGTGTGTGTGTGTGTGTGCGCGCAGCACGTATGTACATTTTAACAGAAGCCGACAGCCAACTGGCCTCCGTGCACCTGCTGTGGTGCAATAATCGGCACAAGACATTTCCCGATATGTTTGACCTTGACTTTAATCGGCATCCAGAGCACATTCATCATTTTTCACACCACAGTGACGGTCACCAGGTGCTGCATCACATACACTACTATGTCATTTTCTGTGATTACTGGTGTGATGACGACACAGTCAGACACAAGAGGCGTAATTGCTGCTTAACGGGCAAAAAGGAGGAACTGTATTTTTTCACAGTGAAATGAAAGAAGTTTTGGTCAGGACAGCTGGTCGTTCGGCGAGCAGGAATTTGCGAAATTCCTCGTGAGGATTTCATTAGCAGTTCTTGGCTTTGACCAGTTAAACCTAAAATGTTGTTATATTGCAGGAAATTCTTAAACTGATGAGGTCAGATTGGATGTTTTGTTAAAGGTCTTTTAGAAGCAAGTCTCGTTGTCTTGAAATGCCTCCAGGAACTTACTTGGCTAATAATAACTTTAATTTCAGGGAATACTGGTACGCAGTGGGTCAAACCTCAGTTTGACTGACTGATCTTTTTACAAGTGTTTTTAACCTGGACGTAGAGGAGTCAATTTATAAAGTTAACAATTTATAAAGTTATCAGTGCAATGTGGGTAGAGTGATGAATGGTTGCTGCTAACAAGTTGAGTGGTTTGTGCTTACAATTATAGATAAACTACTTTTTCTTTATGTTTTTTCTATTAACCTATGTAGTAATTTTTCTTTTCTTTTAATGTTTATTGAAGCTTTGTGAAGGCAGTGTTAGAGAGAAAACCCAAACAATCAGACCATCCCCTACAAGCAAGCACGACTGTGGAAAGGAAAACCTCCCTTTCAACAGGAAGAAACTTCGAGCAGAACCAGGTTCAGGGTGACCATCTTATGAGTTGGGAAGGGAAGAGACAAAGAAAAGCACAGGAAAACAGGACAAAACACCAAGTATGGGCAAGGGAAGGCAAAAATGAATGATGTAGTGGTGTACATGTGAAATATGGTGCTATGAAGTGACAGACCTGCCCAGGATGTACCCCACATGTTGCCCCGTAACAGCTGGGATGGACTGGGATAGATGGATGGATTGTACTACATACTACAAGATCTTTAACATACGACAGAGCCTGATTATTTATGACTTTGTATGTGAGGTTTTTGAATTCAACACTATTTAAAATGAAGAGATGGCAGTACAGGAGAAACATGTACAAGGAGGAGACGTGACACTCAAACAATCCTTAGAACAGATGTCTAAACCTATTTCCACAAAGACATTTTTTGCAGAAACAGAAAACATATAAGCCTGGATCTTTGTCTCTGTATTCATTTAGATAGAGGACTTTGAGATTGACTTCTATCGCCACCTCTGCTGGGATTAAACCACCAAAGATTTTTGGAGACATTATTCAAAAGCAAATATTGTAAACTGTGAAAGGACAGGGTTAGGGGCACTTGGACCTGATAGGTTAAATATCTGTCCAGAGGTGTTACCAAGATGGCTGTTTAGGAGTTCATTAAGTTCAGCAGGTAGTTTGCTAATCGGATGGTTGGTGTTTCAATCCCTAGTCCTCCAACTTGCCTGTCAAAGCATCCTTGGGTAAAATAGATCCATTGGAAAAGCATTTGTTTGATTAAAGCTTGTAGTAAAAACACTTTGAGTCCTCAAAGTGAGTAGAAAAGCAGTATATATATCCATTTACCATTCACTTACCTGTTGAGACGCTGCACTAGCACATAAACAGACCATAAAGAGGTACAAAAGGCTGCTTTTATATGTGTGAGTTGGAAAATGAGAACCTCAACTTGGATCTTTGTTGTCCAGCTGGGAAGCTGACCCCAGCAGCATTATCATGTGAAGTCTGTGCATACATGGCCTATGACATTTTTATTTTGGTGCACCGCAAATCTCAGTGAATACCTGTTAGTCAGACGGTGTGGGCATGTCAGTAATTTCTGCCTTTGGATGTTCCAATGAGGGGAGTTTTAATGTTGTTGGGACTTGGTCTATTTAGCTGCTAATTTCCCGCATTAACTTCCAATTTCTCCTCCTTCTGATGTTTTTTTTAATGCCTTCCCCTGTTTACTTCAAGCAAATTAAAAACTCGAATCGCATCATATCCAACACAGATTTTCTTCACGTGGGAAACCCTCAGTGGACAACCTCTGTGTAGTTTTCATTCTTTCTTTGAGTAAATGAAGCTTTTCCAGTTTTTAAACTTCTTTTATCCCTTTATGTCTGCTCTCTGTTTCTTTTTCTTTTGGTGGTATCAATTAGAGGGGTGTGGATCAATTCATATATTCATATATCGATACCTGCGCTGGCATTGGTATGGGATCGATGCAGTGAATGCAGGTCTCTTTGTTATTTGTAATCGCTGAAATGAAATGGCTCTGACTTCAGGGCTTATGACATTCCTAATCACCAGAGTTTGTCTTTGTTTGTTTTGCTGTATCACATTTACACATAATGAAGGCTGTAAAAACCCACAAGCTGTGATTATTCAGACTTTAACTGCATAGATGGGAATCTCTTGGCCAAATCGTGGCACCGGTGTAAGGGATGATGGCGGTTTTGACAGAGAGATCATCTAGTCTGAGCCGGGATTTCTGCCTCGTTCCCATTTCATCGCCTTTTCCCTGTCCCTGCTTTTACCTCTCCCTCTTTCACCCATCAGCTGTCTCCTGATTCTCCAACTTTTTTACCCCCCTGGCTCTTCACTCGCACACACATCTCGCTGTTGCAAACGCATGAATGAACAGAGTGGTTGTAGATTTTCTCTGTGATCACTCTGGCTCATCGCTCCTCAGCTGCTATGCAACCGTTATCCCAGCGATCACACGATGACACATTTCCTTTGTTCCTGTCTCTGTGCTCCAAAACACCCAAAATATTCATTTTTCCCACCTCTTGCACCGCCTTTGTTTGCTCTTCTCACTTGCTTCTTCGCGTCGAGAGATGTGACCGACCATGCAGACGCATGGCGGACGTGTTCATTCATACATTTTCAAAGCGGTGATGTCATTCCCAGCGCTGGCAGGGAACCTGCAGCAGGAGAGGGAGAAGGAGAGGAAGAGTGTGAGGGATGGGGAAGGAGGGGTGTGTGGAGATAATTGGATGGAGGTGAGGAGGGAGGGTTCTGAGAGAACGATTGAGAGATCTGAGGTTAGATACTTGATGACTGAGAGAGAGACAGAGAGAGGCAAGAGATGTGGCGAGGATAAAGACACGGAGAGGAAGAGGAGGGAACAAGAGTTTCTGGAAGATCGACAAGGGAAGCAAAAAAGAGAAGAAGAGGAGGAAGATGAAGAAGAGGCAGATGAATGTGAGAAGACAGGAAACAGAGCCTGGGAACTTGTGTTTGGAGGGGAGGGTGGAGTGGGGGGTATAGTGTTGCTATGGCAATTGTACAGGTGTTAAAGCAGGTCAATCGAATGCCGGTCGGCCCTCTGCCAGTGGCCAGTGAGCACGTGGGTGCCTCTGGATGCACTCTCTGGTTTGTCCATTCATTAGCAGCCGAGTGTGCGTCGCCTGCTGATCGGTTAGAACAGCGCATCTTCATCCTTTGTAACTCTTCTTCTTCTGACAGTTGTACTCAATACTGCATCATTTAGGCAAGCGCACATAAACTCATAAACATTTCCCCCGTCTGAGTTTAATAGTTCAATATCTGCTCAGCCTCCATCGCATTTCAATAAACCCAACTGTTATACTCTGTTTGAACAACAGAATAAAGACTATTGAACAGGAAGTGGGCCTCTAAGTTGCCTCTAAAATGCATCCACTGTGGTATTACAGGATGGCATTGGCTTTTATCCCTCTCCTTGCTCATGAGAATTAATGTTTTGCTGCTACGCACGAGGATGAGGATGAATAGGAGCTTCAAAATGGGACTGAAATCTTCAGCTGAAGTCAGAAAGAACGTCTGACTGGGAGGCAAGAACAGATAACAGCCTCGCTGCTGCAAAGTAAGGACCTTATGATATAAGGAACGCTGAAAATATGCTTTATTATGCATGGCCTTCATTCTCAAATGCATATATATGAGGATTAGTTACACCTTGCGAGTACTGTCCTGGGCTCTCTTTTGCCTTTAGAACTCCTGCAGTTCTTCCTGACACAGATCCAACAAGGCGCTGGAAGCATTCCTCAGAGCTGTTGGTCCATGTTTCCATGACAGCATCACACGGTTGCTGCGCCCTAAATGTGCAGCAACTGAGAGTCTATTAGACTGAGATATGGTGACTGTGGTTACCATATGAGTATTTATATATTTGACCAAAAAACTTGGCAGATAGTTTTGTAAGCAGGGCTCTAAACAAAGTCCTTAAAGTCATGTTTTCAGGGTTAATATTATACTACAGGTAACTTTAACCATGATTTCACATGTCAAAGAATCAGCAGCAGATAATAAAAGTGAAGTCTGATTTAGTCACCCATTTGGAAATAGACACAAGAGAGGATGTTATTTTGTAAATCCTTAACTGACCAATCAGGCGCATGTAGCCTTCACATCAGCTTTCATCAGGTTTTATGCAAGAAAAGAGAGAGAATATCAACAATATTTCAATTCAGTTTGGTTTAAAATCTTCATACCTGCAAAATGTAAAATAAAAATCAAAGCTTTCCTTCTTAGAAACACGTGTGAATATGTCTTCAAGTGTATTTAAGCGGTTGGACAGCTACCAAACCCTCAACTTTGCCGTTCTCTGACAAACATTTTAAAGTGGTTGCTGGTGGGCAGTCATCTAAGATATATTAATCTTTAAATGCCCAGCACTAGTATAAAGATACTTTCTGCACATTTGCATTTGACCGAGTTACAGCTGAGAGATGGCGTACGAGTTTTGATGCAAATTGCAGCAATCAGGAGTCGAGAGTTTTAGAGCACCTTTAGTGCTCCTATTAGCTGTGAGTCACATCCTCTGTTACAACTCCAACTGACCTTATCAACAAAGCAGCCAAATCTGTGGATTAAACTAGCACTAAAAGAGAAAAAACAGCGAGAAAGTCTCATTTTCTTCTGCGCCTTCGTCCCTCGGAACCAGCTTGAGCTTTGTGGTTTGGTCTACAGGTCGCTTTTCACACCATTAGTAGACAAAAAACACTTTCCAATAGTTTTTAAACCGCAGTGAAGTGCTAACAAGAAACACATTTTTTTAAACTCATTATTATCTTTTTACTTTAAGGAGGGCTTGAGAAGAATCCTCAGGAGTTAGATGCTCTTTTTGAAGGTTTTGTCCTAAGCTGAGACGCTGAGATAAGGACAGCTGCATTAAACCCGGATTGAATGTGTTTTATCGTAGAAGTTATTTATTTTGTGTTTGTGCAGCCACTGAAACACTCGTGCTAAACCGCTAAGACTTCAATCTGAGCGTTACAGACGCCAGCTCCGCACCCCTGCAGTTTTCTTGTTGTTTCTTGACACGGAGCCCGTCTTTGTTTGGAGAGCAGTTTGTGCTTGTGATGAAGAGGAAACATTGCTGCTGAGTCATCGTATACAAAGCTCTGAGGGTTACACACACAGCGGTTGAGCACCTGCTTGTATGTGTGTGGGTGAGATCACGTTCCTGCAGACTTAAAACATGTAATTAAGGACTTTGCGGAGCTTCACTGATGCTCTGGTGTCTCAAGAATATATCAAACCTGCTGAGGAGTCTTTAACCTTCAGTTATCTGGGTGATATTTGCAGCTGAGCTCCTCCTGAACTCCCAGTTTCCTTTGAGCCACTGAGCAAAGCCTCAGACTTACTCACTGGTTACCGAGCAGCAGCTTCTTCGGCTCTGTCGGGAGTTTAGTGCCTTGCTGAGAGGAACCGGTGCTGTTGTATTTAAAGGTGGAGGGAGGATTAATCATATGTGCTCCCTGGGTGGCAGATCTGCATACTCAGCATCCGGGCCAGCGCCCAGGCCAGCAAATATCCCGTACTAACAACACCTGTCATTGACTTGGTTGCACTAATTCTTCCTTTGCTGTGCATCCATTGTATGCTTTCTCTCTATTGTGTGGTGGTATCTTGCTGAGGGCTTTGTCCATAATTTTCCTCCTGCAGTGATTATTGTGAGATCTACAATTCTGCTGATGGTGACTTTAGCTCATTTTGCTGTGGATAGAGACGTAAGCGCCACTTTATTCCACAGTTAGCTTGTTTTTTTAGCTGTGATAGATTTTAAAGTTTAACCCAGCTTAGTCCTTTAAGTCCGCATCCTGTTACGAAAGTAATAGTTTAATAATCATATAAATCACAACGAAACACAGCATCAGCATGCACCAGCATATTTTGTTTCTCTTTTTCTGCCATGTTGAAGCTACGTTAAGAAGAGAGACGAGGATCAGTGAGCAGCAGTATGGCTTCATGTTGAAACGGAGCACAATAGATGTGATTAGGGCTGGGCCATATCATACCGTTCACGGTAATACCGGTATAATGTTGGGCAACGACAAGAAAATGAAATATCGCGATAGAATTTGGGTAAAACGCGCAGTGCCTTTGTTTTCATACGCACATGGCGGAAAAAGCGTGCCGGCGGCGACGGAGAATGAGAAAAGCGAAAGTGGATCGTTGAATGAAACGGATGAACCAGAATTGGTTTGTAAAAATGCTGCAACTTCAGTGGTGTGGAACTGGTTTAGCTTTCGTCCATCAGATACACAACAAAGCACTATTTTTGGTAGAGCATGCTAGCGGGCCGTCGTTATTGCCGTGTTTTTTGGAAAATACGGCACACTTAAAATCAATCCTTTGATTTTTCTGAAAATCGACAGTGCCCCTTATAATCCCGTGTGCCTTATGTATAAATTCTGGTTTTGTTTACTGACCTCAAAACGATTTTATGTGGTACACGGCGCTCGAAAATCTGTCAAATGTTTTAGTACGACTTTGCTAAGCTATGAAGCCGCACCGCTTGATGGATTGTCGGAGCATTACGGCTATCGTAGGCAGGAGCCTCGCGGAGTGATACGTACTGTGCTTCAACATAATATTACCGTATTGTGTGTGTATAACCTCTTTTTAAGTTTTGTGGATATTATACATGGTTATGCTGAGGATATGTCGGCCAGTTTCCACTGGAAATGCCTTTTGGTTAAACTGTCAGCAAGGAATTTGCATTTGCACTGTTAAATTTTTATATCGCTTTAATGCACATAAAAAAACAGCTGCTTGTTGAAGTGAAAATACATTGATGTTTTGGGGTTTTTTTGCACTAATAAAGTTGTGGAGTTGTAAAGTATTTTGTCTAGTGTCAATTATATTGTCAGTTATATCGTTATCGCAAATTTTCAAATGTATATCGTGATAAATATTTTTGGTCATATCGCCCTGCTCTAGATGTGATGTTTGTTTTGAGAGTGTTGATGAAAAAGTATAGAAGGAGCTTTACTGTGTCTTTGTGGATCTACAGAAAGCATGTGATAGGGTGAGAGAAGAATGTATGGTTTGGTGACAGTGACACTGACAAATCTAAGAATCGCAGTAACTCAACCACAAAGTCTCAGACGGCATAAAGCTACAGAGCGAGGTCGTTGAGTGCGTAAACATCACCAACACTCTGCTTGCTCAATAACTGCACTGATCCAAACCTCCATTGGGTTTAACATCAGCACAAAACTGTAGGCTGGTAGTTCATGACATGAGTTTCCATTGCTGCAGCTGCTGTAGGTGATCAGTATTTATTTATGTTTTCAAGATTTCTTACCTTACAGTACGTCAACAAAATTCTTTGATGAGAGTGAAAAAATCTCCAACTACAGTGTTGACTGACTTAACTTCGGTCAATCAAACTTTAGACTTGATTGTCTTGTTTTCAGCCTTTTTTAGGAACGAACCAAAAATGGTGCTTTGTCTCAACCACTAACAAAATACAGCAGATTATCTGAATCCACTAATCTGCCAATTCTATAGCTTTTTCTTATATATTTAATTATCAAATCCATATTATTCTTATCAGTATCACATTGGTGACATTTTTAAATGGAACAAACATCTAATTGTTTATACCTTTTCCCCCTTTTCCCTTTCCTCTGTTGGTTTGGCCAGGGTGCTTTCCTTCCTCTCTCACTTCCTGAAAACACCGGAGGTGGCGGCATAGGTGACCCGCAGCACTCGCACACTTTGTCATTGGCTGAATGCATACGTGTGAATGAGGTGTGTTGTTTAGAAAGTGACAATCCAGCCAGGAAAACATCTTTCAGCTCTGACATGTTGTGATTGTTTGGTATCTGAAAATGTGTAGCAGCAGAAGTAAAATGAGCTTAATAATAATGATCTGATCCTAAATATGTTCAACAGGCTGATAAAGCTGTACTGCAAGTGTTCTGCAGCCTGTTCTAAATGACTGCATTAACCTGCTGTGCAGTTTCTATAGCCATGGGAATGTGGTGTATTAGCTCGCCGTGTGCACAGCTTTAAATATAACCAGCTATTATGACCGTAAAACAAATATGCTGCTGGTATCAGAGACCTGGGCTCTACAAGGACACACTCATTGGCAAGATGTTGAAAAGACGACTATAAAAAGACGTTCCTAAAATGGATCGACAAGCGAAAGGACGCTCTTCCTCCTCAACATCACTGCCACCTCCACACATGAGTAGCACACTGAAACCTTTCTTGCTATGAGCTAGCAGTTCTTAGCACTACACCATCATACTACCTTAACACTTTTACCATCCAGATGCAAAAAGGCTTAATGACACATAACCACATCAGATCTATATCTGAACACAACCATTTAACGTGGTTTTCTTTCGACTGATCCCTTTTGGATCATTTACTTCCATCTCACTGTTTCCTTCACCCCGTCCTCCTTAGTCTGGCTGATAAACAAGAGACGCTGATCACATACGTCCGTCTCGGCTCTTGTTTGAAAGGTCAGGCTTCAGTAGGTGACACAGACAACACAAATTTGGTCTACAGGCAGAGAGAGAGAGAGAGAGATAAACTGCGAGGACTCTTAGATAATGGGGAGGTTTCCTTCCTGCAACAGTAAATGTTTCCCACCCTGCACTTCTTGTAGTTTGTGCAGTTTAAAGCATGAAATATCTGAAAATACCCTGGCATGCTGATATTTATTGATTTTATTCCTCACATGCATGCTTAGCTCATTAATAATAGTGCTAGTCATCAGTTGTGAAGACCATATGAATGTAGTCCCCAGGAGCGCATGCAGGGCTGCAGGAAACGTGTTAGTGTTTTTATTTTCTTCCACTTCTTAGGGCTGCTGATCACCTCTTAAACACTTAAGATTCCTTTATGCTGAGAGCAGCGAGGGAGAAAGAAGGAGGGGAAGTGGCTGGAAGTGGGGGAGGAAGAGTGAGGGTGGGAAAAAAAAGGAGTGGGAAGGCACAACACCGGGCACCATCAGTTTCCTCCCTTTCTCCTCTCTCACCCTCTGACAGAAAGCGTCCTTTCCCCCCTGCACACTATTCCGTCTTCTCCCCTCCGGTCCTGCTGGATCTTATTCCCCCCTCTCTCGCTCATATTTGCCTGCTGACACGCTCGGAGCCACAGCCTGAATGAGTCACTGGGTTTACCTCAACAGGCAGCTGGCCTCTCTTCCTCCTCCTCCTTCTCTTCTTCTTCTTCTTCTTCGTCTTTTTGCCCTCTCTCCCTCACCTCTATTTCCTCCTCTGAGGCTACATGGGTGTGAAAGTTGGTGTGCCGGACAGACTTTAGAAGCTCGGACATGGAAGTTTTCTGGGCCAGACCGGGTAAGAGACGTTTAAAATGGTTTCTTTTTTTTTTTTGGAGGGATGAAAAGTGCAGAAAAAGTTGGAGCAGGGAGCGAAGTGGTACTGAAACGAGGAGCACAGCTACTTGTGATGATTATAAATTCTCAGGAATGTTACACTTGACGTTGGTGAGGATGGCGTGATTGCCGTGTAGCATGTGTGCCTCATTTCGGGGTGTTTAACTTAGCTTTGGCTGCGTTTCTTTGTAGCTGGGATGCTTTTCTGGCATTAGGAGGCTAAATTTTTTATCGTGCATGGCAGTGAACACTTGTGTGCTGTGAGGGGCAGCGGCACCGTGGTGTCTGGTGTTTGTCATTGCCACTTTGAATTTCACAGGATGTTAGAAAAGGGAAAACAATGAAAAGCAGCACAGAGCAAACTGAGGTACTGTTTTCCATTCAGGCTTTGGGATGAAAGCTGAATTAAATCACTTTAAAGATCAATAAATAATTTAATTTCTTCATTTTTCACCTTAATTATTTTCAAGTGTTGAAATCGTGTTCTGTGCTTGTTCCAGGATCTGCATCCACTTATCAAATGGAAATATTCTCCATGTGTTTTGCATAATTTTACTCACATTTCCCCCCAATTTTTGTTCAGAAGCAGCTTGGAAATTTAGCATTTAACCACATTAATGCTGATGTTAACTTTGTTTTTAAATCCTCTTTGCTTGTCTAACAAACTGCTTTGTAAACTGCTTTCAAAGTCAAAATGCTGAATTCAAACAGGAAGCCAGCAATTAGGGCCAAAAACAAAACAGGTTAAAGCGAAAGAAAAGTTAAGATAACAAATAGAAAATACAAATTGTTCACATTTGAAAAGAGCAATTATTTGATAAAATACACAAGAAAAATAAAAATGAGTCATAAACAATAAAAAAAAACTTTCCATTTTAGACAAAAACACATTATCTCCTTTGGAAAGAAATTAAATGTTTTTTTATGTGCGTTACTTAAAAAATTTAATTTTTTATCTGCTCTGATAGTGTACAGAGTATTGGATCTACACACAAATTTATATGTAAAGTGTCATCGATTTTGATCATAAGCTACAAAGAGACAGTGGTCACCAGGCATCGTCACTTTGTAGCTCTCGTGTAGTCGCTAAAATGAACACTAGGGCGTCCAGTCGTGCAGAAAACCCACTAATGTATTTACCACCAGCAATTAAAGGTGTCCTTCCCTCCCATTGGTAGTCGCTTCAGTCGCTCATCTCAGAGCTGAAATACGTTTAACTCAGGACCCGCCCACTTTAAGTCACGGAAAGTTGAATTTTATTCAGGTATGATGTTAGGTGCTGCATTGCGTCTGTTCCTGTGGGAAACAGATCTTTGAGGGTACTTTTTATCAGCTATGAGTTTCATATATTATCATAAATAAATATTTTTGTGATTTTTAAGCAGGTGTTTTTTTATTTGGAGTGGACATTTCAAGCAAATGCACTACTCGGTGTTTATCAGGAACTATTTGAAGTTTGTCACACACAAACCACCCACTCTCAACTCCGACTGTGTGATAATGATGTGGTAGACTTATGACATGCTAGCTTTAATTGACTTTAACTTTGCACTGGGACTCGGATATAGTTATAGTTTTAGAAAAAGCATGCAGGGCTACCTGTAGTGACCCCTTGTGGCAAGGGAGAAGCTGGAAAATGTATTTATTCATTTTTGTAGGCAAGGTACAAGATTTTAGGTCCCAGAAACTGGTTTCCATTTGTTGTTTGAGTTCTAATGACCAATCAAATTCGAACCAACTTTGGTTACATTGCATGTAAACAGATTGTGTGATGAGCAAAAGAGCAATCTCCAAACTAATAGCAACTGTTACTTAATTTACAGCGCCGTGATTGTGTCTGTTTGCAGAGGTATTCACTCTGGAGAGGCATTTCCAACCATCACAAATATGCTCCCTCTAAAATCCCAATTGCATGGTGTTCGTTGTGGATGATGCTGTGTGTCAGTTGAATGCTGATTGGTTGACAAACGGCTGGTAGTGACAACGAAGAAGTGTGAAAAGTGTGACAAACTAAAACGTAACAATCAATACATCCAGCAGTAAAAGCACAGACGGTGGCTCCAGCGGACATTTGACTCTTTGTAACACTCTGGTGTCACTTCAGCTGTTTGTCTCCACAGCTGGTTGAAGGACCAGCAACATCACAATCAGACCATTTGTACCACATTTTCTTGACAATGCCAACATCTGTCAACAGAAGCTCTTTGCAGGTAGATGGGCAGTCCATAGCTACCACTGCTGAGCCATTATTTCCCCATAAGGCTTTCATTACCCTTTAAAAAACATATTAACGGCAATAACTGGAGAACAGAGCAGGAAGTCTTGGCCAGGATATCCATCATAAGCTGTTCTGGATATCCACTGGAAGTTGGAAGTTTCCGCCAGCAGAAGCCAAATTAGCAGGCTAGCTGATGGCTTCCCAGGTCAGGCAGTTAGTACCGTTTCCTTCAACCCTAATTTGAATATATCACCTTGGTCTGTATGACATGAAGTTTTTCACCTTTTTCTCACATTTCACACAAAATTAATAATCACTTAACTCAAAAACAGCAAGAAAAAATAACTGTTAGAGTGCAACGCACGACGTTAGTCGAGTTTAAGCAGACTTTGGTTTTGCTGTAAGAGCTGTTGGTGTGACTTGAGGAGGCAGATAGGTTTGCGAGCGTCTCATCACCTCTGAAAGGCTCTTTGTGTGTCGAGGAGTTCACACTTTGCGTGTCTTTTTCACCCTCAGAAAGCCTTCGCACATGGCTGTTGCAGACCCACAAGGTCAGCCAGGTCATCTGAGGATGTGTGTGTGTGTCTGTGTGTGTCTGGCTCATACACACACACACACACACAAATATATTGGCTTGAGTGGGTTGCTGAAAGTGCATTTTGACTTTGGCTTGTGGTTTGGTACTAAGCTACAGTAGTTTCCAATAGCCATTACAATATCCAACACACACACACACACAGTTGTGGTTCTCTTTTGCACCATTTTACACTCCAGTGTGGAAAAATGAACGAAGGCATGGTCACACACAGGCACACACACCACACTCATTATCTCTCTCTTTTTTCCCTCTTCATTCTCTCTCTTACACTCTCGATCTTTTCCCTCTTCTGCCCAATTTAATATGAAAATGAAAGGAGAAAGAAATCATTGAATTTTGAGTTGCTAAATGTGGCGCCCCGATTGTGGGATGGGCCGTGGCTTCGATGGACTGAGTGACGGCCGTGAAGGGAGGAGGAAGGCAGAGGAGCGAGGGCATGTTTGTGCAGTGTTAATTTAAACTTAGTAGAGTTTTATATTTTTGGCGGCGAGCGAGCGACTGATGGATTTCTTCAGTGTGACAGATTATGAGTGCTGCTGGAGGCAGCAGTGGCAGCTTTGTGTGAAGTAGTGGTCTGATGCAGATACATAAAAAGGTTGAATCGCATCCAAATAATATCAGAATTATAATGAGACAGTGTAACAGCTGTTAAGACACAGAAAAAAACATTTTTTACTTAGTAAAAT